>NW_012151829.1:349990-351144 GCF_000956105.1 Propithecus coquereli
AAAAAAAAAAAAAAAATTAGCTGGGTGTGGTGGTATGTGCCTGTAATCCCAGCTGCTTGGGAGGCTGAGGTGGGAGGATTGCTTGAGACCAGGAGTTCAAGGCTGCAGTGAGTATAGTACCAATGAAGCTAGTTACCATCATCACGGAGGTAACACACAGACACACAAAGCATACAATTTTTTTTCAACTTTAAAAATTAGCACACAGTAAAATTGACTGGTTTGTGTGTGCATTTGTGTGTGTACAGTTCTATGAATTATAATACATGTGTAGATTTGTGTAACCATCACCCCAATAGGGATATAGAAGGGTTTGCCGTCCCTTTCACTCACTGAAACACTTTAGTCATGGTGTGTTATTACTTTAATACCTTGCTGGATTCAATTTGCCTTTTGTGTGTGTGTCGGTGGGGGTAAGAACATTTAACATGAGATCTACCCTCTTAACAGATTTTTAAGTGTATAATCCAGTATTGTTGACTATAGACATGATGCTGAATACCAGATCTCTGGAACTTACTCATCTTGCATAATTAAAATGTTATACCCATTAAATAGTAACATCCCATTTCCCCCAAGGGATATTGTTCTGAAGTTTTTGTTTCTTGTACTGTCTTTTTCTGGCTTGGGTATGAGGCTAATGCTGGTTTCATAAAATAAGCTGAGAAGCATTCCTTTCTTTTCAATTTCCTGGGAGGATTGGTATTATTTCTTCTTGAAATGTTCGGTAGAATTCATTGGTGAGACCATCTGAACCTGGGAATTTCTTTTCCAAAGGGTTTTTTAACTACGAATTCAATGTCTTTAATCATTATAGGACTATCCAGATTATCTATTTCATCATAGCTGAATTTTGGTAGTTGAAATTTTCAAGAAATTGATGCATTTCATCTAAGTTGTCAAACCTGTATATGTGGAATTATTTATAGTACTCC
The DNA here is from genome assembly GCF_000956105.1 of Propithecus coquereli. NCBI lineage: Eukaryota > Metazoa > Chordata > Mammalia > Primates > Indriidae > Propithecus > Propithecus coquereli. The sequence continues at coordinate 350,926 of NW_012151829.1, forward strand.
CTTAGTATTTTATTGGTGTCTGCAGGGTCTATCGTGATAGCCCTCTTTCATTCCTGATATTAGTAATTTGTATCTTCTCTCTTTTTTTTAACTAGATATTTATTAATTTTATTGCTCTTTCAAAGAACCATTTCTTGGTTTTATTGATATTCTTGTTTTTCTATTTTTAATTTCATTGATAGTTGCACTTATTTTGTTATTTCCTTCCTTCTGCTTGCA
>NW_012151829.1:353439-354512 GCF_000956105.1 Propithecus coquereli
TTTCTATATATTTTTAGTTATCCAGCTAATTTCTTTCTATTTTTAGTAGAGATGGGGTCTCACTCTTGCTCAGGGTGGTCTCGAACTCAGCTCAAACAATCCGCCTGCCTCGGCCTCCCAGAGTGCTAGGATTACAGGCGTGAGACACCACGCCTGGCCACATACACTTTTATAACCATTAAACCTAGGAAAGCTACAGAAATCTCAAGAAGCCATTATTGAAAAAGCTAAATAATTTATTGAGCACCTCCTGTGCATAAACCACTAGGCTAGGTGCAATGTGGGGTGCCAGGCTGCGTGAGATTTCGTTTCAGCCTTCAAGGAGCTGACAGTCCAGGAGGGAAACCAAGATGTCCATGCAAACAAGTGGGGTGCATGGTGGTGGGTGATGCGTAGTGGTGGGTGATACGTGCTTCTGTGTGACACACGGTGCAGAGCAGCACTGTAGCGGGCGTCTCTTCCAGCGGACGCAGTCAAGGTCAGGGGTGTGTGGTAGGCCTTGAGAACAGGTAGGATTTCCATAATGAAGGTTTTAGGGAAGGGCCATTTCTAGTAGAGGGAGTTTTGCCTGGAAGCAGCAGTAGCACCTGTGCTATGGGCACCTCTCCCTCTCAGTGCCCTGCCAAGCCTGCTGCCACTTGGCACACTTGGCCCGCTCAGCTACACACATTTGGCGAGTGAACTCATCAGATTCATTAGACTGACGCTTTTCTAAAAGTTAAGGCAGCTCCTAAAGACTTTAGAAAAACAGGTATTTAGGCCAGGTGCGGTGGCTCACACCTGTAATCCTAGCACTCTGGGAGGCCAAGGTGGGAGGATCACTCAAGGTCAGGAGTTCGAGACCAATCTGAGCAAGAGCGAGACACCGGCTCTGCTAAAAATAGAAAGAAATTATCTGGACAACTAAAAATATATAGAAAAAATTAGCCCGGCATGGTGGCACATGCCTGTAGTCCCAGCTACTTGGGAGGCTGAGGCAGAAGGATTCCTTGAGCCCAGGAGTTTGAGGTTGCTGTGAGCTAGGCTGACGCCATGGCACTCTAGCCTGGGTGACAGAGCAAGACTCTGTCTCC
>NW_012151829.1:354562-355696 GCF_000956105.1 Propithecus coquereli
AGATATTTAAAAATATTATTTCTAAATCTACCTTTCTGGATTCTTAAGGAAGAAAAAATCCTGGGCTCCCAGGATAACCTCACGAAGTCTAAGAAGCAACTGGGTTCTTTCTTATTCGCCCCCCTGCAAAATATGTCCTCCCAGGGTTACACTAATTCCAAGCATAGAATTTGTTTGCTTCAAGCAATTGCCTTCCCTAAAAAGCATGCCCCGCTGCCTCATGGTCCCAGAAAATATGGCATAAGATGAAGTCATCTCTTGCCTTTGGGTGTGATTTGCTAGTGCCAACGTGTGAAATGTGGCTCTCCCATATCCTCTACTCATAAGCACAGATTGCAAAGACACTGCAAACTTCTCCCCTTGTGCCCACTGGCCTCTTCCAACACCATCTCAGACTCGGTTTTACATCTTCCGTGCCTTCCAGAATTCACTCATCCCTGCCATCCCCATGCCAGACCTGTTTCCATGGGGGTTGTAATGACCCCAAATGACTTAGCTTCTGGATGTTTCACCAGAATTAAGGCTCTTGAAACACAGTATCACTCCAACAAGATGTGATTGCCAGAGGAGGACTGTGTTGGTGACCACTGGGAAATAAGCTTGTCCAAAGTTTCCAGATGGGCTCCAGAGTTTTGGCAAACGTATCTGGAGCCGCAGAGTTCCTCCCTACTCTGGACACTTTCTTTCTAGTGGACACAGAAGTTCACTTCCATCACCACCTGGGGGATAAGCACAGAGCCAGGGGAGCGTTAGTGGGAACCTCAGTTGACAGGGGCCTTGGACTAAGGGCCTGGACCTGAGGCTTGGCTCTGCTCATCAGTATATGTGAAGACATTCCATTTCTCTAAGACTCAGATTCCCCATCTGTAAAAATGGGACCAATAATACATATCTCATATGATGGTGGCTGAGTGAATTATGTAAAATGTATTGGAAAGCACATCGTATTGAAAGTGTAGTGTAGGCTGGACACAATAGCTCACACCTGTAATCCTAGCACTTTGGGAGGCTGAGGCAGGAGGATCATTTGAGGACAGTGATTCAAGACCAGCCTGGGCAACACAGTGAGACCTCATCTCTACAAAAAAAAAAAAAAAAATTAGCTGGGTGTGGTGGTATGTGCCTGTAATCCCA
>NW_012151829.1:358781-387901 GCF_000956105.1 Propithecus coquereli
CTGTGAGCTAGGCTGACGCCATGGCACTCTAGCCTGGGTGACAGAGCAAGACTCTGTCTCCAAAAAAAAAAAAATAAAAAAACAGGTATTTTTCATTGCTCTCTGGACCAACAGACGTGACACTGGGAAGGGGTGGCAAAAATAAAGGAAATATTAAAAGAGTGCTCTACTTCCTTCATGTCCTGCAACCTCACAGGTATGGTCTGCCCTTCTGCCTTGTCAGAAATATAGCTCAGAACCTGGAAGTCAAGGACTCAAGACAATAAAGTAAACTCATGGCAGAACCTGGAGCATGCTCTCATGCCGGGAAAGTGAATTGAATTGGCTTTAGAATGTTGGCCTCTCTGGCCTCCAGAAGCCAGGGAGATGTCGTAGTCATAGAAGCCAAAGGAGCGTGGAATGGCAAGGGGAGGCAGAAGAGGCATTTGCTCCAGCTCTGAGGACACCGGCTCATTGCAAGAGGGACCAGAGGGGAAAATAAGAGGGAAAAAAATAGCTCCCATCCCTTTGAGACACATGAGAGATCAACCAACAAGAAAGAATTCTGGGGAGAGTGAGAGTTAATGAGCCCAAAGTCCTTGTAAGCAAGGCTTTTTCATTCTTCCTGAAGTTTTTGGTCACATTTTAACTTCTTCCACATTTTTCTTCAAAAACTGACCTGGAGGATCTGCTTTTAACTCCTAGAAGAATGGACTAAAAACAATGCTTCTGAAATTTTTGGAATTTACATTTTTCCCATCAATTTATTCTGTGCTTGCATATTTTATCTTTTACTACAAAAAGATTGTGCATATGCTGGTGATTTAACAAGCTGGAAATACTTGTTTTAAGTCTTCTAGCAAAGATTAAAATGACTAGATTTAATTTTATGGAAAATTCTTTTTTTTTTTTTCAAAGAAATTGGTTAAGCTCTCATTGAATTTCCTTGGATAAATGACTTAAATTCTTGAAGTCTCAGTTTTCTTATCTGGAAAACAGAGAAAATAATACCTAGCTCATGGAGTTGCCATGATATAGGAAAAATAGCCATTGAAGAGAGCCTCTCACGGCTGGGCAAATGTAGAACCCATGATATAGATATGGGCTGCATGAATAAACCTACCACAGAATAAATCACCCCAATGCTTTATGAAATCCTAACATGGAACTTACAAATAATGCTATGAAATCAGAACTAATCATAGTATCTTAGCATCTGGCCCCAAAATGAAAGGTCGATATGACCTGTTTTCTTGTGCAAATAACTAATTTGTTCTAAAAAGGAATAACTCTAAAGCAGAAAGAAGTTTTATGAAGAAACAAATTCTGATTTATCTGAAAACAAGACTTCCTAAGGGATTTTATATTTATATGGTGCTTTAGGGCTCATAAAGGACATTTATATGCCTTATCTCTTTCGGATTACCAAAATCACCCCCCAGAGAAAAGGCTGGAAAGGGATCAATCGCTTTGGTTTCACAAGTGGGGAAATGAAGACTGAGAGAGTGAAGAACTCACCCACAGCTAGTAAGGGCTAGAGGTAGTCCCAAACTCAGTCCTCCACGTCCAGTTCTGACTAAGGTCACTTTGGCTTAGGGAACTATGTTTAAAACTCTTCAAAAAGACGATTGAACCCTTTTGTTCTTATGGAAGTAGTCTTCTGTTTTCCCACATATGACGCATCTATAAGCACTTGAATAAGGGTTTAGATTAATATCTGATTAGTTTTCACGATTAGAGTACGTAAAGTTTTACCAAAGTTACCGAAATGCTTGCTCATGGTGTGAGGAAACTCCAGATGCATGATGGGGTTGAAGCGAAGGAGTGAGAGTCATGGGGTTTATTCTGCAGGGCTGCTCTGAGTTATCGCATAGAATGCTGCTGTGATCTGAATGTTGGTGTCCCCCAAAATCAACAAGCTGGAACTGGATACCCAATGTGATAGTAGTAAGGGGCAGCGCCTATTGGGAAGTGATGGAGTCACGAGGGCTCCACCCTCATAAATGGGATCAGTGCCTTACGGAGCCGCCCCGCCCCTTCCGCAGTGTGAGGACGCAGCAATCAGCACCATCTGTGCGGAGTGGGTCCTCACCACACACTGAATCTTCTGGCACCTGGATCTTGAACTGCCCAGCCTCCGCAACTGTGAGCAATCAATTTCTGCTGATTATAAATTACCCAGTCTGTGGCATCTGGCTCTGGTGGGCCAAAGAGGCAAGGCTTTCCGTTGCCCCATTCCTGCTGCTTGGCCTTGCGTCGTCAGTGAAGCCTGCCGGCACTCAGCACGAAACAGGGCTTTCAGATGGCTCCGGCCTACCCACGACGGATTTCAATCCATTTTAAGGGATCCCTGTTTCAGTTCAGAGTCCTCGGGTGATCTTCCAGTTCCTCCCCTTCTGTCCCCTACTTCGGGACAGACCTCACAAGACACAGTAAGCTACAGAAGGTCTTGAGGTATGACGCCCCTCTGCCGAGCCTCAGCAGCACTGGTTTCAAAGACCTGGAGGCCTGTGTGTATTGGGCACTATGCCAGGGAGTCCAAGAAGAGCCTAAGAGGGTCCTCGCCACGAAGGTCAGGCACGCGTTCTCATTTCCCCTCATCCTTACTGCCTCAACAATTGATCTGTGAGGTCTTGATGCTCTAATGTCTTACTCGCCTTATGGCATCTGTATGAGACCTAGACCACACAGGAACACGGGCAAAAAGAGTTATGGCTGTGGGGTTCCGCGGTGCCTGTTCAGGGAATGGTAATGGTCCACCTGCTCTCCTTCTGGAGCACAGACGTCTGCAGCTGAGAGCTCAGGAAGCGAGAGCTCCAGAGTAAGGGCATGAAGAACTCCTTAAGTCAGAAGCCACATGCTTCCCTCTTTCTCCTAAAAGCAAAGAACAAAAAAGGCCTAAACAGGGAAAAAAGTATCAAGTCTTCTTCACACCAGACTCACACTTGACCCTGGACATTTCTTCTTTGCCTCAGTGTCCCTAGCAATTCACCAACTCTCTGAAATTTCTTAGGAACCATGTAGCCCATTAGTGGGTCTCTGCTTCTTCTCATGAAAGAAAGTGTCTCCCTGCACGTGCAGTCCAGTCCCAGAGCTGAAGCACCCTGGAAACGGAGTCCACAATGCAGCGAGTGCTTGTGCTGGGCAGAAGAGGAGTCCCTTCCTGCTCTTCCCTGGGGGTTCTCCCTCTAGTTGTTCTGCCCTAGCTCCTGGGCCTTCCTTGGACACGGACAGGGCCCGCGAGGAGGCCGGGGAGCAAGCAGCAGTTTGAAGCAGGCAGCCTGCAGACCCCTCTCTCCGTTTCTCCTGTGACGGTGTGGTGAGCAGAGAGGGTCCCCCTCCTTCTGTGGAGCCCTCCGAGGTTTCTAATTTGGTGGTGGCCTCGGAGGCGGGCGACCTCTCTGTGTGCGTCGCAGGAGGACTGAGGGTGCAGGGCTTTGCTGAGGGTGGCAGCTCCCCGTCACTCCCCGGCTCAGGTCCTGCCCTCCCCACCCCACAGCAGCCTAGCGCTGGCAGCTGGCAGCCTCGGGCACTCAGCCCTGGGCCCAGAATGTGCAGTCTCTAAGTGCTCTGGGCTTCTCGAGAAGAAGGACATTATCTTTGATATTATTATATAATAATGAGAAAATGTTCCTGTGTGCTGTGGCTTTCTGGCTGAGCAGACCATGCTCTGTGAGGAAATACGGTTACAGGAATTATGCTCTTATTTATCTTCACTCCAGAATATCAAAGTTGACAGCACAGAGACACAGTCTGGTCATTTCCAGATCATTTACCTCCCCGCCCCCGCCCTGCTCTGTCATCAGCTACCCTGCCTCCTGCCCCCTGGCCTCAGGCCCTTTCTCTGTCCACTCGCTTCCTTTTAGTGCACTTTCCTCATTGAATTCTCACATTAGTCCTAGGAGTCAGGTACAGCAGTGTTCTCATTTTACAGTGGAGGAAACTGAGGCCTAGAGAGGTTAAGTAACTTGCCCAGGGTCACACAGCTAGTAAGTGGCAAAGCACAGATTCACACCCAGGCAGTCTGGCTGCATAATTTGTGCTTCTAGCCCTGTGCTATTCAGCCTCCAGGTTTGGTGCTTTGTCTGTGTGGCTCTGGGTACAGAACAAACTGTAGCAGCACCACGATAACTGGCACCCCGAGTAAGGGACACCGTGGAGCCAGGGGTGCTGGTGGTCGGCCCAACCACTCACCCGTGTGAGAAGATGAGCCCCGTGGAAGCCTCAGGCCACACAAAGGGGCAAAGCTATCCTTTCTCCCTGGGAGGTTACCAGAGCCTCGGGGTAGGTAATGCCACAGTCTGAGTGTCTGAAATGCCTATGGGGAACCCAGCACCTCCAGAACAATTCCTGGGATGCTCAGAGCTTCCCAGAAGCAGCCTTGGTTTGAGCAGCTGAGCTATGAGCCGCCAGCCACAGGACACCCTGGCTCCGGGCCAGCTCTCGGGCATGGCCAGCAACGGGCTGTGGGGCCCTCCCAGGAGTGCCCAGTGAGCACGGGCAGGAGTCTGTCACTGTGCACCTCTGGGCATGGGCCTGTGGATGTGAAGCGACAAATGTGTATCTCACCACAGAGTGTTGTCAAGTTGGGTCTTCACTTTTGCTCACTAGAGAGTGTCGGGGGGCTTATGTCTAAATATGATAGATATGTGCTAATGTGAGCACAAAGCTTGTCAAAGTTTGTGTGTGTGAGAGAGGGTAGGCTGGAGGTATACAGCTGTGTACCCACGTGTGTGCGTGTGGATACACCCTCCCTGTGGTCCTTAACACAGTTGTGGCCTACAGCTGCCCTCGCGTGTCGCAATGTAACATGGGCCCTGCCTTGCAGAGACAGGCAGCTTGACGCGCCGCGGGCTTGACTTTGTTCCCGTAGGGTGTGGCTTCTGGTGGTTTTCCCTCGTCTCTCTCTGGTTTCTGCTCGCCTCTCTTGCGCCACCCCTGCCTCCTGGCTCCTCCGGCCACATCAGAAGACAGCTGGCAACCATTAGATTCAGAGGCATTTTTTTTGAGCCGATGAAAGGACAGCGTCCCGGAGTCCCTGGAACCATGCAGGACTGTATCCTGCCTGCACCCCAACCACCATCTCCTTCTGACCCAAGCCTCCTTCCGCACCCAGGTGGGAGGGCCCTGCCCTCCCCAGCGTTCTGCCTCGGATTGGTTCGGGAAGCACATGGCTCTCCGGCATGCCATAAGGCTCTTCCCTAGGTCCCTGGGGATTTCACTTATAGCCTCCACATTCCTCGGCAAATCTGGGAAAACTGGGGACTGTGGGGACCATTAAAACTTGTGTATGTCTGGAGTTTAACAGAGAGGGCGACACTAAGCTGCTGGTGGGCTCCTAGGAGAGGAATGACACATGCAGAGGCAGATGCGGGAGATGGTTTCTGCAGCCTGGCAGGGCGAAGCAGCTCTTGGCACCAGCTCTGAGAGGCCCGATGCAACCTCACTGCCTCTGCAGCAGCTCTCCCGGTGCAGCCCCGTGCGCCCCCGCACAGCGCCCCTTGCCCAGGTCTCCCCAGTGTGTGACTGGCCCTCAGGGCAGCTCTTTAGCCAGGAGGGCTTAGGCAAGATGCCTCCAAGTGGAGACTTTCTTATGATGAGAAAAACAATCAGCAAGCTCTACGACCTTGGACAAATTGCTTAAGCCCTCTGTGTCTCTGTTTTTTAATCTATAAAGTGGGCATAGTAAAAATCTATGCCTCACAGGGTTGTGGTTAGAATTAAATGAGCTACTCTATGTCAGCACCTAGCACAGTATCTGGCAAGTGGGAAGCACTTAGTAAGTGTTTGCTGCTAGGAGATTATTCCACAGGTGGATCTGGCCTTTTCCCTGGGTCTGCTGGAGAGGGGAGAAGGGAGGGACAACGCCCTTTCATTTCTGGAAAAGATTCCCATGGACCTGGTGTTCCTGGGTACATCCAGGCTGCCCGGCGGACCCAGCCCTGAGCTGCCTTCCTGTCACGCAGGTGAGGGCTGCAACCATGACAACAACCTACCCTCCCAGGACAGCCTGCCTCTGCCTGCCCAGTCATCTCTGAAGTCTTCTCTTAAAGGTCAGCAGAGCAGAGAGACCCCCCTCTAGAATTTGTCTCTGGTGATCAGATCAGCAGACACAGGCTCTAAAAATAAACCTTAATAAGATTTTAAGTAAACACGTTCTCTGCAACAATTCAGATCACGATTCTTTTTCTCTCCCAGAGCAATGTGACCTATAGCGAAGCCCGTTCCCGCAGAGGAGGAAATGTCAAAGGCTTTCAGAGCGCCAGAGGGAACTCAGATAAGGCGGCTCTGCCTCTGACAGGCCGCGCAGCCTTAGGGTAGGAGCCCCCCACGCCCCTCCAGGATGCACCTGTACCCCCCGGCCCCCTGCAGCCCACCAGGCCCGGGAAACAGCCTGAGCCCTGCGGGAGTGTGTCTGCAATACAGCCAAACGCGGAGAGGGACAGGTGGCTTTGCTTTGTTACATTTCGCTTTGGCCCCAGCACGCGGCTCTCGCTCTCAGACGTGGTGTCTGGGGACCACCGAGTCTATCTAGTTTACCGGGGGTGGGGGCCAGCCTGGACGCCTGGTGCAGCGCAGGGCAACGTTCGGGTCTCCCAGCCAATACACGCAGGCAGGCTGGGGAGACAATGTCAGCCAGGGGCGCTGCTGAGATGTCTTTCCTGCTCCTTCTCCCTCCACCCCACCCCGAGGGAGAAAAGGTCAGAGGGGTGCTGGGGCGGCTGTCGGCGGCACCAGCCTTCTCCTGGGGCATTCCATAAAGCGGCGGAAGAAGGAAGGGAAGGGGGGAAAGCGGGGAAAGGGCGAAGAGGAAAGCGGGGCGGGGGCTGGGGAGAAATGTGGGGAAGGGGAATCAAAAGAAGGGCGGGGATGGGGCGACTAAGGTTGCGCTACCGATCGCCCACCGCTCTGCGGCGGGTCGGGGCCCACCGTCCCCTCTCTGGGGAGGGGGCGCAGGAGCAGTGGGCGGGGCCGTCTGTGAGGCTGGGGCGGGAGCAGAAGGAAGGCGAGGAGAAGAAAAACAAAGGGGCGAGGGCGCCCCGCGGGGGACCGGGACCCGGTCTGGATGCACCGGGAGGGTCGGGGGAATGGCCCGGAGCGCGTGCGCAGCTGGCTCGGCAGCGCCTCCTGCCGGCCTCCGAGGGTTCCCGCGGCGCCCGGCCCGAGGGCCCCTCCCGGCGGGTTTAATCCCCTTCCACCCGCTTGTATTTTCTCCTGGCTTTCAGCTGAATGGTGGAATTGGTTTCACTATTTCCTTTCCGGGGCTGCGGTCGAGGCCGACTGTTCCAGCTAGAATGAAATATTGTTGTCATATTCTTGCTCTGTCTCTGGTTTGGGATTTGAAGATAGAAAAGATGCATTGTCTCATAATTAATTTAGGTGGCTGTCACTGTGGCCACAGCTGGCCCCAGGCAAAGAGCAGAGCCTGAGATAGGAGGCGAGGGAAAGGAAATAATAACCACAGCCTACACGGGCCAAGTAAAACCTTGCTACCCCGCGGCCACCGAGTGCTGGAGCCAGTGGGGCGCTGTGCAGTCCTCACCCCTACTCACCGTGCCTCCCACCGTCTACCAAGCCTTTGTGAATGCTGCCTCACTGCATCCCCGGAATCTCCCCACGTAATAGCTAGTGTTAGCCCCATTTTACAGATCAGGAAACTACAATTCAAGGAGGTCAAGTAACTTGTTCACGGTCACAATGTCAACAGCAAGAAGGGCTCAGATTTGAACCTGGTTCTATCTGACTTTGCGGTGTTTTCCCGCACACCGGACAGCCCTCCCTACACGCAGCCCCTCCCGATTCCTTTCTCTGAAGTCCCCGCATTCCGGTGCTCGCCCCACCCTCTTGCCCCTGCTACAGGCACCCACTTGCCCTCTCCACCGGGCTTCTCCATTGCGATGTGTCCTATGAGAAGGATCTGGAACGACTTCACGCTAAGGTTTCAGTGACTGATAACAGCTTAAAGTGCTCCCCTCCCCCAGGATTTGACTTTTAAGTAGAATCTAAGCCTCAAGTTAAAAGAAGATGTTCTTAAGGGAGTTGATTTAAGTAACAACCAGGAAAGTAGAGCAGTATCGTGGGTGCGATAAGCCCTGCAGGTTCCCCTCTGGCCCGCAGGCAAGGCCCACTCCTTCTGTGGACGTGGCTTTAGGACGGGAGTCTGGGGAACAGGGTGGATAGGCCCTTAGTTGAGAACCTACTGTGTGCCTGGTGCACACTGCCGCACGCTTCGCAAATGTTATCCCCTTTATCCCTCACAACTGCCTACCTATGAGGTGGTTGCACCTTTTCCCATGTCACAGAGGAGGAAACCAGGACCTTCTTGGAGATTAAATCACTCGCCCAAGGAAATGCTGCTAGGAAGTTCCTAGATTGAGATTCAGACTCGTTCATTCAATCATTCATTACGCATATTTTTTTATTCTTTAAATATTATTTTTGTTGGGTGCAATGATATGGGATGAGATATAATCCTTCTTCTCCCCCTCACTGCTAATGTTCCCAAGGGGGCAAACAGTCACGTAATCCAATCACCACAGTAGGTTGTCGTGTGGTAGGTGCTGTGTGGGGTACCGTGGGTGGGCCGCGAACACTAAACACATGGCCAGTTCTACCTAAGGGCAGCAGGTAAAGAGGAGGAAAGAGGGAACTGGGCCTCCCTCGCCCTCTCCAGGAACGCTGTGGGGAGGGGACCACAGTGGCTTCAGATGGGGCCCCTTCAAATGTCCCTTGACTCCCCTGCTGCGGGACACCTGACTTCATTGCAGCATTCTGAGGATTATTAGGTCATTACAAAGTGCCTTGTATTTCTCGGATATTTGGGCAGCTTAAATGTACAAAAATCATCATCTTTCTTTGTCTTCTCGGTTCAACAGAGGATGATTTTAAAATATACTTGACTTGAAGAATAAGGATAAAAAAGAAAATGTGGGAGCCTGAGGTAAAAATGGAAAATAGATGAAACTCAAAGTATTTTCAAGGTGTCTTTTTCTCTGTGTTTCTATTTTGCAGGTTTTAAAAGCAGAATTGAAGTGTAAAGCAGAGGGAGATTTCTCTGATGCAGCATTTACATAAGAAACACATTCAGAAAAAGAGGCTGTGATTCTAAAAGTGTCCTTATTATACTGCACTAAAAATCTCCCTTGGGGTGGGGGAGGTTTAAATTAGTTGGAGAGAGAAGGAAATAAAATCCCCCTTTTCAAAATGCAAATCTCTTCCAAACTGAAAATTCCACCTCAGAAAATGGCCACACTGTGTTCACCGGCAGACAAAGCCCGCATTGTGCAAGGGCTCTACCTTCCCAAGCCTTCACCCGCTCCTCCTACATCCGCTGGGCAAGTCTCAATGCTGAGCTTGGTGCTACATCACAGACCTCAGCACAATTCACAAGGAGGTTCTTGTTTTTAGAGGTTGTGCATTTTGCTGTAGAAATGTGTCCATAGGCCAATCAATTGCCTTGAGAAATCAAAGCTAGTGGAAATAACACAAAATGTCATGGATCTCCACAGCCCATATGATGTCTGTGTGTATTTGCATATAGTTTCTCTGATATTTATCACATATTTGCATGTTAAGCTGCATAGAATTTCACATACACGGATAATGCTATCAACGCAATGTTCTGGTTATCTATTGCTGTATGACAAATTACCTCAAACTTAGTGACTTAAACAGCAACCATTTTATTATGTGTTATGATTTTGTGGATGAGGAATTAGGGCAGGGCTAAGCTAGGTGATTCTCCTGCTCCAGGGTAGCAACGATTGGGGTCAATTGGTGGCATTCAGCTAGTGGTGAGGCTGGTCTTGAGGGTCCAAAACTATTTTGCTCACATGCCTGGCACCTTGGCAGGGCTGGCTGTAAGGCTGGACTCCATGGGCCCCTCTCTCTCCATGTAGACTCAAAGCTTCTCCATGAAGTCCCTCAGGCAAGGTAGTCAGACTTCTTATATGACAGTTTAGGGCTCCAAGACCAGGTATTCCAGGACACATAAAGACGAAACTGTCACTCCCCATTAAAGGACTTTCTTTGGAGTCCCAACATTCCCAGTTTCTTCCTCACCCTCTCCCCCTCCCCCACCCTCAGCCCTGCCTCAGACACCCATTCATTGTGCCCAGAACTGGCACATTGTTACTTCTGCTGCTGTTTATTATTGGTCGAAGCAAGTCACAACACAGCCCAGAATCATGGGCAGAGAAAATAGACTCCAGCTCTCTAGGGGACAAGGATCAAAGAATTTGTGACCAGCTCTAATTCACTACACCCAGTGACGATAGGGTTTAATTTTAGACTCATTTTTCCATAGATAAGAATAGACTGGGTAGAAACAAAGAATCTGAGACTTGGAAGAGTCATTAAAGATTGACTAGGCCAGATTCAGGGGCTCACACCTGTAATCCCAGCACTTTGGGAGGACAAGGCAGCAGTATCACTTGAGCCCAGAAGTTCAAGACCAGCCTGAGCAAGAGCGAGACCCCATCTCTGCAAAAAATAGAAAAAATAGCCTAATGTGGTGGTGCATGCCTGTAGTCTCAGCTACTTGGAAGGCTCAGGAGGATTACTTGAGCCCGGGAGTTCAAGGTTGCAGTGAGCTATGATGACACCACTGTACTCTACCTGAGTGACAGAGTGGGACCCTGTCTCAAAAAAAAAAAAAATTATCTAGTTCCCATTCTAATTTTATGGATAAGGTAACTGAGTCTTAAGAGATGTAATAACCTGTGTCACAAAGCCACCGATCACAAAAGCAGATCTCAAACTCACATATTCTGAGCCAAGATTCAATAAAATATTTACTTGCTGAATGCCTACTAAGTTCACAGCCCAGCATTTACACCAAAACTAGAAATGTAAAATTGAGTATTATGCGGTTCTTTGCTTCCAAGAGTTTGTAATTGAATGGAGGAGAAGAGTCAAGAAATAACCTCAATATTGATAAAATAAGAATGCATATAACATGCCATGAAATTCCATGGAAAGATAGGTCTAATCTGGCTAGGGAATTTAGCAAGAGATTTCTGGAAGACCCGAAGTTTGATATAGGCTTTTAGGAATGGCCGAAACTTTTGACTGATGACACTATAGCAGGGAGGTGTTCTAGCACATTGTGAGCAAAGGGAGAGAGACAAGATAACCAGGGAAATGCGTGGTGGCAACCTGGGGTGTGTGTAGGGCAGCGGTGAGCAGGAACCCTGACCCCTCAGGAACCCTGAGGAGCCAGTACTTAGTTCTGTCTCATTCGCCCTCTCAGACTTAGTCACGCCAGAACCCAGGCGTGCACATCATGCAGGTATCTGTCCAGATTCTGCAGCCAGCCTTTGGTGGTCTATTGAGACGCTTTACACTTAACTCACCTACGTGAGCGGAATTGGCTTTCTGTTCTAGCCCAGCTGTTCTCAACGCTGACCACACATTACAATTTCCCTGGGTGCCTTTAGATTCTCTGAGGTGAGACCTAGGTCCTATTCTCATTTGTTTGTTTCTTTTAACTCCCTGGTTGATTTTAATGTGCTGGAGCCACTGTTGTCAAACTCTAGTGCACATCAGAATCACCTGGAGGGCTTATCCAAACACAGATAAATGGATTCCACCCCCAGAGTTTCTGGTTTAGAAAGTCTATAGTGGGGCCCAAGAATGAGCATTTCTGACAAGTGCTCAGGCCATGCCCACGCTGCTAATCCCTGGACCACACTTTGAGAATCAAAGCTCTAGACAATTGACCTAACCAGTTACACATCTGAACCCACTTCCTCAGCAATCCCATCATTGAAAGAGAACTGAGGTTGCAGACTGCATAGTACAAAACCTTGCTACCTGCTACTCCAAGTGGGGTCCCTGGACCAGCATCACTGGCATCAACTGGAAGCTTGTTAGACATGCAGAGTTCCCCAGATGTTCTGCATCAGAATCTCCTTTTTAACCAGATTGTCTAGGCGATTTAAAGGCACAGTACAGTTTGAGAAGCTCTGCTCTTGAGCATGCTTACATGTTAGTTCTCCCTGGTCTTGATAGTACCTGAGTTTTTTTTTTTTTTTTTTTTTTTGAGACAGAGTCTGGCTCTGTTGCCCTGGCTAGAGTGCCATGGCATCAGCCTAGCTCGCAGCAACCTCAAACTCCTGGGCTTAAGCGATCCTCCTGCCTCAGCCTCCCGAGTAGCTGGGACTACAGGCATGCGCCATCATGCCCGGCTAATTTTTTCTATATATATATTTTTAATTGTCCAGATAATTTCTTTCTATTTTTAGTAGAGACGGGGTCTCGCTCTTGCTCAGGCTGGTCTCGAACTCCTGATCTTGAGCGATCCACCCGCCTCGGCCTCCCAGAGTGCTAGGATTACAGGCGTGAGCCACCGCGCCCGGCCAGTACCTGAGTCTTGATAGTACCCCCAGGTCTCCCAGATGAGCAGAGGTCCCCAGACACAGCAGCTATAATGACTTAGCTGACAAAGGGCACTAACTGAGGGGTCTGTAACTCACAGACCTCCCCACCCAGCTTTTTAATATATATTTTATACACTGTGAATTTGGATAATAGCAGCTAGGTAACAGAATATAAGTTTGTTTTTGTTTTTCAGCCTCTTGCAGTTTACGAAGCACTTTCACCTATGACTAGTTCTGCATTTATTAAAGAATACTGAAATACCCAATGCAAGCACACGCAAAGGGAAACAAACTCTAATCCCTTAATATCAGGAGTATCTGCTACTTTATTTATTTATTTATCTATCTGTCTATCTTTCTATCTATCTAGAGACAGGATCTTGCTATGTTGCCCAAGCTAGATTTGAACTCCTAGGCTCAAGTGAACCTCCTGCCTCAGCCTCTCGAGTAGCTGGGATGACAGGGGTGGGCCACTATTATGCCTAGCTTTTTTCTTTTTTTTTTTCTTTTTAGTTTTTAAATTTTTTACTATTTTCAATTTCTTTTCCTGGAGCTGCCCACCAATGGGTGGCCCGAGGCCATTTTCATAGCTTTTGGCCCAGTTCTAGCTAGGATGAAGCTGCTATTTTGAATTCGGGTGTTGATCTCCTCCGTCACACTGCTTTGCCCAAAACTAAATGCCCCCAACTGGTCCTTAGTGTCCTGTCTCAGGGGAATTTTCCTCCTCTTTATAATATGGAGAGTTAATGACCCATTCAGTTAAGATTTTTCCTAGTAGATTTGGAATGTGCCTTGCTTGCTCCAAACCAGCTATAGCTTGCATCAGTTATACCATTGCTAGTCGACTTGATAAGATCGTGAAGTTCTTCCTAACCCTTTCCAACATGCAAGATCCCTTATCTTAGCTTCTTAGCCAATTTGTTCAATTTCATCCTTTTCAGAGGATGGATGCAGCAGAGGTCAGTCTGTCACCCCCGACTCATTGCCAGTCGGGTCCTTCTGTCTCCTTTTGCCAGTTTCATGATCTAAAACCTGAAGAGCCGTCTTGCACAGAAGAGAAAATAAAAATCACCTTAAGAGGTCACTTCAGGTCTCTTAGCACTGCAGGCATGTATTAAATGTCGTGCTGGCAGGGCTCCAAGCAAGACAATTCCTCACGGAAATTCTTGCCATTTTCATAGGATGCTCTATTTTTCTATTTTTAACAAAAGAACACCATTGTCTGGGGATAAGAACAGGTTTTGACTTACATGACAAAAGAAATTCGCATCAATGCCAATAAAAGAGTGAAGTCTCCTGACAGAATAATCAATTTTCTTGTCAAGGTACAGGTGGTTATACTGTGACCAGATGCCACCATCAAAATGATCCTACCCTGGCTGACCAGGTTGTTTTAATTGAGTGTATTATCTTGTGGCAGGAAGAAGAGGGTGAACTATGCCAGTTTTTTTTTTTTTTGTGGGGGCATACATGTGTGGTGAGTTTTGAGAAAAATAATGTACAAAAATTAGCGGTTGTGAACTTAATCAATCAGGGAGGGACTATCTGCATTGCAAAAAGAACTTGCCTCAGGTTTCATTAAATACTAAAGACCAGGGACTTGGAGAATCTGAGAGGAGATGGAGATGTTTTGAGGGAAGCTGGCTTGCAGGTGTGTCAGAACAACAGCACCTACAGAGGGATAACGTAGTCCAGAGTCAGTTTCTTGGCTTTGCAGATCCAGAAGTTTAGTCAAGAAATACGGAGCTGATGGGGCTCTGTAAGACTGACTACCACTAATATAATTCAAAAGAATCCAAGGTATAACTTCATTGTCAATTTGTTGGTTTACCATGGAAACTCTCCTTTCCATTAATTAATTCAACAAATTTCATTGCATGCCTACTATGGGCTCAAATTCCCTGCCTTCACGCTGTACGCATTCTAGTAGCGGAGACATATGATAAGCAAATAAGTAAGTAAGGTCTATCAGGTAGTAATATGTGCTACCAGAAAATTTACGTAGATTAAGGGGAAGAGAAAGGGTTGAGGTAGAAGTGAGGGTGGAGGTTGTTCCTATTTCATTTAAGAATGTCAGGGAGAGCCTTTCTGATAAAAAGACATCTGAGCAGAGACCTGAAGGAGCTAGACCCAGAGATATCTGCAGGGGGGTGCTCCCAGCAGAGTCCCAGCAGGTGGAAAGGCACACACGTGCTTGATGTGTTCAGAGAACAGCACAGAGGCCAGTACAAGTGCAGAGAAGTGAGAGAGAGGAAGGCGTTGAAGTCGGAGCAGTAGCCCTGCAAATCGCTTGCAGGCCTTCATGAGGATTTTGGCCTTTGTTTGGAGTGAGATTTTGAGCTAAAGAGTGACATAATATGATCTACATTTTGATGGAAACACTCTGGCTGGCTGTGTTGGAAATAGATGGTGGAGGGCAAGGGATGAAGCAAGGAGCCAGACACCAGGCCGGAGGCTCTTGTGACAATGGAGCTGGAGGTGAGAACGGCCCATCCAGAGGCAGTGGCAGAAGGACTCAGACTCTGGGTACATTTTGGAAGTGGACTCAATGGTTTTTGCTGATAGTTTGGATGTGGAATATGAGAGAGAAGAGTAGAAGCAAGGATGACTCTATGCTTCTTGGCCTGCGGAACTAACTAGAAGAATGGAGTCTCCATTTGCTGAGAGGAGGAAGAAAGCTTGGCATGTGTGCATGCTGTGTGGCTGGGGGGAGATTCAGGACATCCGTTTTGAAGATGTTAACTTTGACATGCCTGTGATATATCTGGAGACAGCAGTGAGTGCCACAGGACACACGTGTCTGAAATTCAGCGGAGACATACAGGCTGGAGATGTAAATTTGGGAGTCACAGCATGTAGGTGACATTTAAAGTCTGGACACCAGAAGAAACTGCCGTAAGAGACAGTGCAGCCATAGAAGTGTGACCTTCAACCTTTAGAGGGCAGTGGAATGAAGAAAATCCAGCAAAGAGGCCTGAGAAGGAGCAGCCACAGGGAAGGGAGGACAGCCCGGAGAGAGCAGTGGCCAGAGGCCAGGACAGAAGTGACAAGCTGTGCCAGATGCGGCTCACGTTGAGTAAGATGAGAACTGAGACTCAGCTGCTGGACTCCGAATCCAGGGAGTCATCACCAACCCGGACGAGAGCAGCGCCAGTGGAGAGGTGGGAACAGAAGTCTGACTGGATTGGGTTCAAGAGAGGATAAAAGGGAAGGGAGTGGAGAGAGTACAGAGATCTCAGGCGTTTTGCCGTAAAGGAAAACAGAGAATCGAGGTGATGGTTGACCAGGGATTGGGGTCCAGGGAGGTTTTGTGGGTTTTTTTGTTGTCGTTTTCTGTTTTGTTCCAGGATGGAAAATACCAGAGCATGTTTGCTGACAGAAAAGACCCGTAGAGGGGAACCGTGTTTTGAAGTGCTGTCCTTGGACAGGTGAGAGGAAATAAGGTGTGGCGACAGCCGGAGGGGTTAGTCTCCAGTAGGCACGTGGCGGTTCGTCCCTAGGAGCAGAAAGGAAACCAGGGTCAGCGCGCAAGTTAGATGTGATGGCGGGAGCGTGCTCTCTTCTGATCGGTTTCCGTTGTTCTCGGTGAAATGGGCAACACTGTTGTTAGTTGAGATGGAGGAACAGTGGGGGCAGGTGTTAGACGTTTGAGAAAAAGGATTATGCAAATGGTTGTGTCTCGGACAGCAGGCGAGTCGACGACCCAGAGCCGGGCTTCGCAACCTGTGATCGTGGCACCCACAGCTTCAACATCACCTGGGACCTGGCCAGAAATGCAAATTCTCAGGCCCCACGCTAGACCTACCGAATCAGAAACTCCGTGGCCAAGTCCAGCTGTCTGTGCTGTAACAAGCCCTCCAGGTGACCCTGGTGCACACCTGAGCTCGGGAACCACTAGTCAGGAGAACGTGGTCTGAGTGCCAGGCAGCATGCTCGAAGTTGGTGGTCACGAGTGCACAGTGTGACCAGTCTGCACGCTCCATCCAAGCCGGTGCTGATCATTCATTCCCTCTTCCGGCAATTAGATTAAGAATGAACACATTACCCTATTCTAGCTAACATGGCAGCAGGAAAAGTCTGCAGGGAAGGGCTTCTAGTTAAGATTTCTTCAATCTTAAAAATGGACCCAAGGAAGACACAGTCCCCTCATGCCACTGGGCTTTGCAGTATAAGGATGTAGTGCCTGGAACAGTAGCACCGTCCCACCACCGAGGAAGACAACCTGAGGACAAAGCTGGGTGGTGAGGACAGCGCAGGGGAAAGATGGGAAGAGCGGGGATCCTGAGAACATTGTTGAGCCACTGGATTTACTAACTGAGGGTGTCCCCACCTCCAGACTTACTGTTATGCAAGGTAACCTATTCTAACGGTCTCTCCGTCCTTGTCTATAAAATAGTGTTAATAGTAGCCACCTCCCAGGACTGTTACAAAGACTAAGGGAAAATCATGCCCTTGAAAATAGCTTGTAACATTGTAAAGCATCATACAAATGTCGATTACAAATGTAATTTCCAATAGGGCTTTGTATTTGGATTCAAATTATCCACATTTTGTTTATATTCAACTTTGCAGAGAGTGAGACATCCGAATGGTGAAGGCAACAATGCATTTGGCACTTCCTTAGGGTGCTCCGGTGTCAAGTAGTCTGTCCTTGTGTTAATCCTACGGGACACCAGCCCAGCCTTGGACCTCGTAGGCAGACTTAGCTGTAGTAAACACAGATGAGTCTTATTCACTGGCTCAGCACGCCAGGGGCAGCCTGCAGCTCAGCTGGGCCAAACAGAACTTGAGAGCAGGTGCAAAAGAGTAAATAACACAACCCACAGCAGTGCCACCCTCAACCCGTGTAAATATTTTTCCTGTTTATAAATTTTATCACAATTCATTTTAATTCTCTCCCCCTACATCACAAAGTTCATTCTGTTCGAGTGCCCCTTCTGTGGCAAGCAATGTGCTGCCCTCGCCATGGTCTTCCTCCTCAGTGAGGCAGGGACACACCCTTCACCCTCCATACTGAGTCCCTGTGTACCCCGACTGTATCCTCATCAGAGCTTGTTTTCCCAGTAGGGTCACTTCATGTGACCTACCTCTCTCCTTGCCAGTTAGTGTGCCCTTGAGGCTTTTGCCTGGACCATCTCATGCTCCTGCCCATTTAGCAGCAAGAAGAGTTTATTTTATTTCCATAGTTACAGCTAAGGCTCACTTTGAAAACCCCAGTTAGCCCCACCCATTATCTTTGAGCTCAGCTCATAGATCCCGATATACAGCTGTCACGTGTGCATTGGGCTTTGAAAGAAGCAGTGCCCCTTGGCCTGTGTCAACTTGACGTTTAGCCTGACCAGGTCACGCTTGGCTGAGGGATCCTCTAGGTCTGCACCAAACAGGTGCACACTTAGACTGCTGGCATACTGGACATTATTTTGTCATGTCGCTGTTTTGTTGGTACCACTTCATGTTTGGTGCTAATCATCGTTGGCTCTTTCTCTGCCCCTGTGAAAAGTCTCCCTAAAAGTGGCATCAGGAGAGACTTGGTGAGCCCACCCAGGGAAGGAGACATCATAAATCCATGTGAGGCAGGGACAGTGGTGAGAAGGAGAGACCAGATTGCATGCAGTGCCCGCAATAAAAAGTTAACAGCAAAACAATAAAACAGTCCACTAAAGGAACAGGGAACACAGCTATACAGAAGGCAGGTGACCCATGGACCATTGGCGATCTGGCCTGAGGGACTTCAGTCTGCCACGGTTGGGTCTACCCACACCTGTTTGCCAAGGGCCAGTCAGAACAGGTTGGTACAGGTGACACCTGGGTGGCTACCCCATATCCTGGGTAGCTGCAGGGACTACTGGCTATGCTTCAAGAGACCTGCCAGCTCTTTTACAGAATTGTGCCCACGGTGAATCATGAATGGCCAGAACCCTTATAGATGACCTCAAACTGGGATCTTTTTACACAAACCAGGAGCTGAGGGGGGCAGTCCCAGAATGGGTCTGGCATCTGCAGGAACACACTGGACTGGGTGTGTAGACTGTGCTCTTCTGCTAGACCCTGCGCCTCGTGAGGACGGAGGCAGCACTTTATTCATCAGTGTGCCCCGGTGGTGAGCCATAGCCTGGCACGCGTCCATTCTCGGTGAAAGCTTGTTGAATTGAGGACCTAGACCAGGAGTGGGCAGACTTCTGTAAAGGGCCCAAGAGTAAATATTCTAGGCTTTCTGGGCCAGATGGTCTCTATTGCAGCCCTATTTTAACTGAGAAAGCAGCTACAGATAATACGTAAACAAAGGAGTGGGGCCGTATTCCGATAAAACTTGACTTTATGGACATTGACATTTGAATTTCACATAACTTTCACATCATGAAATACTATCCTTTTGATTTTTCAACCATTTACAAACATGAAAAGCATTCTTAGCTTGCGGGCTATACAAAAACAGGCAGCAGGCCGGATTCAGCCTAGGAGCTGTAGCTTACTAACCCTTGGTCTAAAGCATCAAAGACAAAATATTTCCTGTTTCCAACGGGGGGAAGAAGCATAGGTCATCTATGGGTACTTTTTGGTTTCTTAATAGCCATTGAGATGGGCAGGGCCCCAACAGCGGAATCGCCCCCCTCCTCCCGGGAGCGCGAGCGTGCGCGCACGCGCGCGCGCGCACACACACACACACACACACACACACACACACACACACACACACAGCTGTCCTACACGTGGCCATTATTCCGGACACCAGGGTGTGAGACGGGCAGACTCCAGGTTGCCATGGTAACTAGGAATGTTGCTGCTTCTAGGTAAGAGAGAGAAGTATAGATTGTCAGCAACTTCAGGTCCTCTACCCACCACCCCCCAAGTGCATGTTAGACCAGGGTGGGAGACCATAAGTTAGTGCGAAGCTTACAGAGAGATGGGCAGCAAAGAGAGACAACAAGTGATAAGAAAAAGATTTCTAACGTTAGCAATGCTTCCTCTTGAACTTTTACATTTTTCAGTGTGTTTTAATTTATCAGGATCTTTCACACACTTTAGTTCATTTATTCCTCACAATCCCATAAGGTATACAATTCACCTCTGAGGAAACTGTAGTTGAGAGAGCTTTGGGGGTTTGCTTACTTGAGTCATGGCCTTGAAGTAGCAGAGCCAAGACTCTCAACCGGGTATTTTATCCAAAGGTCGTTTGTTCATTTAGTCAGTAAACAAGTTTTGAGTGTGCCAAATGCCACGCACTGTGAAATAAAAATGAAAAAGACGTGGTTCACGTGCTCAGGGCATCACCATCCACGTGGTTCCCACGCCTGCCTTGTCATTGATTTTCCTGGGATAGCTCTTTAATGCAGAGTCTCAGGCCCAGGCTTGCTGGTGTAAATCTGGGTCCAGTCGGGGCAAACACTTCATGGGGCAAAGACCATAGGCCAAGCACCCTCCCTCACCTCTACCTGCTCTGACTCAGTGACAGGGGAAAGCTGACTCTAGACCTCAGGGGAAGCTCGTTCAGTCCTGGCTGGTGGGGGCAATTATAGTATGGGATTTTGTGTTCGTGTCTGTTAAGGAAGCCCAGGGAGTCTCCAGGTCCAACTTCGAACATTTGAATTTCCCATTCCAGAGGAAGAATTATGCTGCAAGTCTCACGCCGCATTCAAATTTGGTGCCATGGCATAGTAAAGTGAATAGAGCTTGGGATTTGAAGTCACCTCAAGTCTTTGAGCCTCTGTGTTCTCATCTGGGAGGGACAGTAATAGCCATGCAAAAATCCCAATAAGCACAGGAACTTCTGCCGGTGCTGTCCCAGTAGGCAGTCCTGCCTCCTTCCTGATTTAGATCTGCTCTTGGTCTTGGCCAGTCATGGAGTGGCACGCAGTGTTCCAGGTCTAGTAGACCAAGAGTTTGCCTCGGGTTGCTGGATCACCTGAGAAGAACCAACGTATTCCAAAGCGTTAGGTGCCCAGACATCTTGCAAGATGAAGACAGCCTCCATTTTCTTCCTGCAGTCAGTGTTTGAAGTGAACTCATTCTGTGGTGGAATACAACATGAAGTTCACATTCAATTGTTTAACACATAGACACACTAGAAAGAAAATTTGTTTCCTTGGGGCCACAGTGTTTTATTATGAAAATAGAATAAATAACTTCGAAAACAAAATAATCCTTTCTCATTTAATGAAAAATTTGTTTTTTTTATTGTTTTCTGTGCCCGAGTTGTATGCAATTAAATTGTCAATATTAATTGTAACAATAAGAACATCAACAAGTTAGATTTTCACAAACCAACTGCAGGGTTTTGCCAGGGGGCCACCGTAACATGTATGCTACAGCATGGCAGCGTGACTTGCCTGCAAACCAGTGGCTCCCAAGGTAAAGAGACATGTGAGTTACATATGCTTCACAAGGCCCTGGGCTCAAAATTAGCGTGAGTTAAATACAACTCACATGTCAGTTAATATGTTAAAATGTCATAGAGCTCAGTTTCCCAAAGTATTTTGTTGACAAGTGCTATTTGGGGGAAGATTTTAAGCTTGCAATTTGTCCTTTTTTGTTTTCCTTGCTGTCCTACCTTCAGACTATTGGGTTTGGTGACCCTGGGGTACATTTGCAAATTGTGCTCTAAAGTTGCCACCCACTCCTCGCCCCATGCCAGAGGCCCCTCCCACCTCTCCTGGGGGTTCCCTCCAGTTCTCAGAGCTCCGCCCTCCTTGCTGGGCTGCACCCATCTGAGCTGGACACTGGGCTCTGTCTTTCTAGATAGGGGCTTCTGCCTAATTTCCATGGTTTGTCACCTTAGTTATATGTGTTTTTTATTTAATACTTAGATTTTAATTCCTTCTAATGGGCTTTGGAATTATTTATTGTGCTGCTGATGAACCTGTCTTCTGATCTAAAGTCTGAAACCCCTCCCTGTTTTAGGATTTACAGCCTGGCTGCTGTAGGTTCACAAAGCTTTTCCATTAAAAGTCCCTCTCTTCTGCCAATATTTATTGCTGGAGTCACTGTTTGCCCAGAAGCTACTGTCTGCTGCATCTTCTGGGAAATGAAATTTATATCTCTGGCACTGATGGGGGTGACATCACTGTATGGCGTAAGCCTGGGCCGACACCCCATGGATGGCAAAGGTGGGGGTGGGAGGGAAGGGATGGGCTTACGTAAACAACCACTGCCACCTCGTCCTTTCCCTCCCTCCCTGGGCTATGTGTCCACCAAATGAGTGATAGCATCATTATATATTAATGGAGTCTCTTAAAATTGATACCCCTCCTTTTAATTAGTACTGAGGGGCTGGGGTCAACAGTGGTGGAGTGGGCAGGAGGGGAGCGTCCAGCCTTTCCTTTGTAGCAAGTCACCCTCCTATCAGCCGAGGGACATGTTTTGCTAGCCTCTGTTGACAGGTGGCTAACTGAGTGGCAGTGATTCAGAGTTTTGCTAGTCCGCAGCAGACTGGATTGGAACGTAGCTCTTGGGATGCAGGGCTTGCTTCTCCGCAGTGGCATGCGCCTTGAGGAGGCATGAGTGCGTGCTCAGCCCCAGCCCCTCTCCCCTCTGCCCTAAGGAAAGTCACCCCACCCTAGGCTCCAAAACAAGCTGGCCCACGACAGAGAGACAGAAAATGCCTTTGCAGCAGTCTGCAAATGCAATGGGTGCATTTGACCTCCACCCACTCACTATTTTGCCAGCTTTCTCCTATGTCTGTTTTCTCCAAGGAGTATTGGTGCCATCTCTACTTCCTCACCTCCTATTCACCCCTCAACCTACTGCATTCCCCTCTCCTTTTGTCTTCCTCACCTCACCTGCATTGACCAATGATCTCCGACTGCCCAGCTTAATGGACAGCTTTGGTCCAGGGCCGACTTTACGGGTGCGGTGCCCGGGCAGTCACGCGGGCCCTCAACTCAAAGAGGCCCCACAAATGGTTTAATGCTCCCCTGTTGCTGCCTTGAAATTATTAATAATGTTTGAACAAGGGTTTCTGCGTTCTCATTTTGCACTGGGCTCTGTAAACTATGCAGCTGATTTTATTTGAGTCTTTCAAAAATGTCACTTCTGTAACAGGCACCATCCATTGTCTGTGCAACATCCATTCCCCCTCTTTCCCTCCAACAGAATCCCAATTTTTTCAGTCACCCTTGGGGACCTCTTGATCTCAGATTCATCCTTGGTGGCCCTTCCTTAGCCACAGAAGATGAATCTAACTGATTAAAACAGTGATGGAATCTCAAGACTTCGGGACAGGAATTGATCCGAAGGGACCATGTGACCTAGTGCTCATCAAAGAGAGGAAAGTAAAAGCTGATTCTGGGAAGGCCTTTGCATTTCTGGGGCAAGTGGACAGACTCAGCTGCCAACTCCTTACCCTTTTGCCCCTCTCCACTTTTCCTGCCATGGATGTGGGCACAATACCTGGAGGTGCAGCAGCCATTTGGCGACACAGGGAGGAAATCCCCGCATTATGAATGGAAAAGAGAGAGAGAGAAGCAGCCAGGTGTCTGATGGCGTTGTCGAACACTACCCAGTCCGATCTACCTCTCTCTCAGTTTCCTGTCGTGTACCAAACAAACATCAACCAACATCAAAAACCCTCACTTTTTAAGTCATTGCTTTGGCATTTTCTTTTTACTGACAGTTAAATGTTTTGTAACTGTGATGACCTCTTGGCAACATTTGCTACAACGTTGTGCATTCCCACCACTTAAAACATTCTTTCCTTGGCATTCCTGGTATTAATACCATCTCAGCTGAATTTTCTGATCACTTCTTCTCATATCCCTCCTCCCCAGCTCAGTGCTTTATGGCGCTACCCGGCAGGATTTAGTGATTTATTCTTTTGTTCGTCATTAGGTATTCACTGAGCACTCCTGTGTGGGAGGCTTTACACTAAGGCTTTACCCAGCAGGTGGGGCCTGGAAGACAGACAGACGAGGCCCTGCTCCCATGAGGCCTGCGCTCTGTTCCTAGTCCACTGCCCGAACCACCGTGCGCGCTCCCGAGCAACCTCCTTCACTTTCTCGGCTTTCCCCATATGCGGGAGCTCCTTCCCAGCGCGGGGCTTCCCCCTAAGGTGCCTACTTAATCAACAGTCAACAGATCCTCCCGGAAAGGAAAGAGAGAAGAGACTGGACTGTCCCTGGTGAGTCAGTCGTGAAACCATCTTTATTTTATACTCCCTGCCAAGGTATGAAGAGAAGAAATGAAAGGGGTGGCTACCTTTTCTCACTCCTAAGCTCCAATTTTATTTTTCTGCACTACTCAGTTATATTAGGGGATTCTATTAAGACAGTAGTAAATTCTCCTTACAGAATCCTGTCATATGTGGAATTCTCTTTTATTTCCCATAGAAGGAATCGAGAGATCACATTGGGTTAACAGTTGCCATGCTGTCGGTACTGCCTCGCTGACACAGAAGACAAAAAGAGAAGCACTAGTGAGTGAATGTATGTCTAATTCCCCCAGACCGTTAGTGAACAAAAACTGCTGCTATTGATCATAGCATTATTTTACAAAAAATGTGCTTCAGGCCCGGGCACGGTGGCTCACGCCTGTAATCCTAGCACTCTGGGAGGCCAAGGTGGGTGGATCGTTTGAGTTCAGGAGTTCGAGACCAGCCTGAGCAAGAGTGAGACTCCCCCCCATCTCTACTAAAAATAGAAAGAAATTAGCTGGACAACTAAAAATATATAGAAAAAATTAGCCGGGCATGGTGGCGCATGCCTGTAGTCTCAGCTACTTGGAAGGCTGAGGCAGAAGGATCGCTTGAGCCCAGGAATTTGAGGTTGCTGTGAGCTGGGCTGATGCCACGGTACTCACTCTAGCCTGGGCGACAGAGTGATGCTCTGTCTCAAAAAAAAAAAAATGTGCTTTATTTGGGACTAGTTTAAAATGAAAGAGTTTAAAATAAAATGGCAAACCACGAATTTCATTTGTGAGAATTTGACCTAAGGATATAATCTAAATGACAGAAAATAATCTATCTATAAAGATAATACTTTATCCAGTGTTTACTTATGATAACAAAACATTGAGAAACAACTTTCTTATTCTTATCCATATAATTCACTGTATTCTTAGATTAAAGCAAGAATATTATATAATCATGTTGAGAAATGCTACAAAAGCACCTGTTAAACTTCAACGACCATTCCTAATAAAAGTTTTTAACAAGCCAAGAATAAAAGGAAAGCTATCTTAATTTATAAAGAATGTATGAAAACAAAAACCCACGACCAATATTATACTGCACAAGGAAACAGAAGAAGCCTTTTCATCAGACTTTGGAAAAATACCCTATAGATACTTCAGAGCTGGGACTACAGTTATGTGACTGAGGAAATTATCTGAGGTGCAAAATTTAAGAAAGTAATCAGTAAAATAATACTTTAGTGCAATATTTTTAGAAATCAAAATCAATGCAAAGAATCCTTGAAGAACAAAATATACACATATTAAAGACAGGATCAGTATCACTGATTTCTCCTATTGCTTCCAGCTCTACCATGGCTCTAATATTCACTAAAATATCCCTTGTCTTGATTCCCGAGCTTTCTGGTGCCTCCCTAAGTTTTTCACCCAAGGCAAGTGTCTCCCTCACCTTCTCCTAGTTCCAGTCCTGTGCTGCTTGTCGGAAATACTCTGGGAGTTCTGGTCAATGTAACATGACAAAAAAGAAAAAAATGAGGCAAAAATATTATACAAAAAGAGACAGATCTGTAATTATTTAGAAATAAGACTGCAGAAAGGCCATCCTGACTCCAGCCAT
Source organism: Propithecus coquereli (assembly GCF_000956105.1). NCBI lineage: Eukaryota > Metazoa > Chordata > Mammalia > Primates > Indriidae > Propithecus > Propithecus coquereli. The sequence goes on from NW_012151829.1 coordinate 383,880, forward strand.
CACTGTGTGTAACCTTTAGCACGCCACTTAACCTCTCAGCTGCAAAACAGAGATAATAATTGTGACTACCTCATAAAGCGATTGCTAGAATTAGACGAGTTAATGCACATGCTTAGAAGCCTGTCGAAGAGTAAGCACCATGCAATTTTATCTATAATATTTGTCTACCTAGAATGTCCAAGAAAAACAATTGAAAACAACACTAGAACCATGTCAGAAAACAAAAATTAACAGCTTTCCTACACACGAGCAATATCCAATTAGCAAATGTAATGTAGAAAAAGATATCTTCACATAGCAACTAAAATTATTAGTTGGGGAGTACATTTATCAAGGTATGCACAAGACCTGTGTGAAGAAACTCTAACACTTTAATGAAGGTCATGAAAAGGACCTGACTAAAAAGAGTGACGTATCAGATTTTTGCACGGAAACACTCAGTATTGTAAAGAGACTTCTCCCTTAAATTAATCTATATTTAATGTAATCTCAATCAAAATTAAAATAGAAGTTTCTAATCAATTTTGGTTGATTCTAAAATTCATCTATCGTACCTGGATAATTTTGTGCCAAGATTGTGTCGAGTAAATTTTATACTATAAGATATCAAATATACTACAAACTTATGGTAATTAAAACAGGGTGGTGCTGGCACGATAACAGGATATCTAAAAAGAAGGCTCAGAAACATTTATGTATGGAAATTATCATTTAGCTATGGCAATTAGCATATGCTAGAAGTATCATTTCAAGCCAGTGGGAAAGGGTGAACAAGTCAGTATTACAGCACTGAGACAATTTGCTCTTCTTTTACAAAAAGAGTAAGTTAGATCCCCATCACACATCATATCCTGAAATAAATTCCTAATTAATCAAAGGCCTAAATGTTAAAAAAAAAAAGCATTAAAGTACTAGAAGAACATACAAGAGAATTTAGTTTTCACAGATATATGGAATAGTGACTAGCACATAGAAGTCACTTAATAAATATGTGTTGAACAAATGAATAAATAAATTACTCTAGACATGAGGAAGGCCTTTCTAAATAAAACACCAAACCCTAAAGCCATATAGTAAAAGATTCACTGATTTGACTATGTAAACCCTAATGATTTTGAATTTAAAAAATCCAAAAATCATGTTAATTTTCAAGCAGAAGTCTGGGAAAAAAAAAAAAATTTGCCGTTGTCTAATATTCAAAGAACGTATATACAGTCTTACTTACAGCACTCCTATAAGTGATAAGAAAAAGAAAACAACTCAGAGGAAAATAGACTACTCAGAGAAGAAATGTAAATGTTCAATAAACATATGAAAAGATCTATAACCTCAGTACTCAGAGAAGTGCAAATGAAAGGAAGATATCATTATCAACGTAGTACTTACTGTGATTGTGGGCGTAGGGAAATGGGTATTTTCCTACAGTGTGGATGGGAGTTTAAATTGCTATAGCCTTGAGGAAAATGTGGAGAGTGAGTCACTTGGCAGTACTGTACCTATCCAAATTCAAAAGTGCATAACCCTTCACCCTTGCGATTTTATTTACCGGAATTTAGCCTACGGAAATCTGACATAACTGCACAAATGTGTGTGTGTTCTGTGCACGCGAGGAAGTTTACTTAAGTGTTGCTTAAAATATTTAAAAACTGGAAATAACCTAAATGATCATCAATACAAGAAGCTTTACATGGTCACTCAGGGTAAGCACCCGAGAGTGTACGAGGAGCAGCTCCCTGCAGAAACAGGCATGCCACTTGTCCCTAAAAGGGAGTCTGACCAGTGATAGAATCACAGGACAAAAATTCATGTTAATGAATTGCCTATTAACGTTAGCTTCAAGTTCTAAATTCTTATTTTTTATTTATGTTAACTTTTTCCTTCATTTGCTAAGTTTCTACCATCTGTTCTTGCTTCTTAAGCTTGTAAGACTGCTTCCCTTTGAAATATAATTCCCATGCAACATTCGGATGGCCCCCTTCATGTCAAATTAACGCAAAGACCACGTGAGCTGCTAGGAAAATTCAGGTCATTACGTGTTGCTGTCAGTAACACTGACAGTGACATTGAAGCGAGGACAGAAACTATCTTAATAAATGATTATTTATACCAGATGAGAGCACTCTAGTATTTGAAGTGTTCTTAGAAATCTAATCCTTTCGGTTTACACAAGAGTGGAGATTGATTGATTCCTTAGCACTGTGAAAAATTGGTTAGTGAGCTCATTGAGTGAGCTCTTCCTTCTTCAGGTCAGGAAGTCCTCTGCAACCAAATGCTCGCTTCTAGCACAGCATTAGGTGCATAATCAGTAATTAATCGAATGCTTTTCAGTGGGCGCATGGATAGGGTAGCATCTCTCCAAGGTAATCAGGAAACTCTGTTTTTCTCCACGGCAGATACTGCATATTGGCTAAGCCTGCATCCAGTCCTAACCTCATTTCCTCTCACCCACCTTGCTTATACAGTTCAGGGAAGCTAAATATTTTCCCAGGCTGCCAGAGCCCTGGGGAGCCTGTCTGTGAGCGTGCACATCCAGAGGCAGAAGAGACTTCTATACTCCTTGCAGTTCCTTCCCTGCACTTGAAGTGACTTTGTGACAATTTTGACCAGTGAGAGGTAAGCAGAAGCCTGAGGGAACTTTCTGTGAAGTTTTACTTTCCTGATAGAAGGAACAAAGGAGGCTGGTGTTTTCTCTGCTTCTTTTCCTGCCTGGAGGGTGAATGTGTTGGCTCCTCCTACATCAGCCTTCTGGTGCCCATAATGGAAAAGCCAAGAGAATCACAGAGATGTTGGCCCTGGTGTTGGAGAGCCGCCAAACCATCACCAGAACCGTCTACCTCCTGACTTCTTGTGATGTGAGAGAAATAAGCCCTTTGTTTAAGCCACCGAATTTCTGTTACTTGCTCCTAAGTGCCTTTCTAATATTTGCTTTATTCTATCTGTAGAACCTGTCTAAGGTCACTGTCCAAAACAGAAAGAACAAGTCTACATCTATCAAATATGATAAATGGGGACATCATTGCCATAATATTTATTTCATAAGTTTAGTTTTATAACATTTTCTTGTCACCAAGTCAATCTATTAAAAAAAAAGATTGTTTCAATGAATACATAAAATTTGAAAACAAGGGAGACCGATGACTGTTGCAGTCTTACATAAGCCTTGTCATTCAGCATATTTCCTGATTTTGTTTTGGCTGCACAGTATTGAGAACATCCTAATTCACACAAATGAGTGGTTGCAAATATAAGAGTTTGTTTGCCCTGCAATTTCAGGTCAACAAGTTTGAAAGAGAAATGTTTGGATGATTTCTCTTCAAAGTGGGGTCCATAACAGCATGTTAGGCCTGTTCTCATTCCTTAGCTAGCAGACGTCCAATATGGAGGGAAAGAGTCAATAAACAGGTTCTTCAGTGAAGTAAATCTTCATTGCTCAAAGAAAGTACAATGTAGTGAATAAGAGTCCAGATCCTGGAGGCACACTTGGGTTCAAATCCTGGGACTACCGCTTGCTGGCTGAGAGCTCAGTCTTGGTGTTCTCATCTGTAAAATGGGCACATCAGTAGTACCTCCCTTACAGGATTATTGGATGGTTTAAATTAGTCAATGCAGTTAAGACCTTAGAATCGTGTTGGGCACATAGTAACAACCAATTGTTGGCAATTATGACATGTCCAGTGATGTCCCAGGTCCCTCATTGCCACTCTCTGTCAGATATTTACTCCAAAATTTAAAATAGATCGAATTATTTTGCTTGGAACACTGAATACATGTTTTAGACGTGATGTCTTTGCTGATCAATTATCTAGAATTAACCCAGAAGGTTCACTTTGCCAAAGGGAACTTATTGAGTCTTTAAAAGGAAAAGAAAAGCATTCAAGTCTTATAATAGGTCCTAAAAGTATGAATCATGTGACACAATCATTCCATTGCAAAACTTGTCCAATTGTTATTTTAAAACTTATTATTGTACCATGATCACACAGGGCACTGAACAAAAGCAGAAGCCTGACATTGAATTTCAC
>NW_012151829.1:388361-418089 GCF_000956105.1 Propithecus coquereli
ATAACAGAATGAGCTGGGTGCAGTGGCCTGTGCCTATAGTCCCAACTACTCAAGAGGCTGAGGCAGGAGGATCACTTGAGCCCAGGGGTCTGAGGTTGCTGCAAGCTAGGAAGACGCCACTGCCCTCTAGTCCAGGCAACAGAGCAAGACCCTGAAAAAAAAAAAAAAAAATAGAGGCTGGAGAATCACATCCTAAAGAGGCCAGAAAAGTTATCTCCTGCCTGTCTCCCATCTTCCCTCCCCAGGCTGTGTGAAAATGAGAGGAGAAGATGCAGGGGAAAGGGGAACAGAGAGAGCAAGGCTGTGTATACACAGAGCCAGAATATCTCGAAAAAAGGAAGGTGCAATTGATCTGAACATTTTATGTAGCCCTATGCCAAACATTTTGAAGTAGTTATAAAGGGCTTAGTTTAAGGGTTGTTATACTTGTGCTGACAATTTAATTTTGGTTTGTGTGGCACTGGTATGTATAGGGGGTAGGTGACAGCTTTTCCTTTTATCGGTGCTATTTGATCTTTTGCATGTCATGAAAACTTTCATGAAATTGCTCAAACTATGGACTCCATCTCCAGAAAAACGCACACATGCACTTTTCTGCAAATTCTGCCTGGAATTTTAGGAGGTTCACTGATAACGCTGGCACCCATTCATAAGCTCCAAGTAACAGCTCTATGATACTCTTGATTGATATAGTGGGAAAAACATTTTGCATGAGGAAATAAACAAAACAAAACAGCAAAAGCAAGAAATCTGATGGCCACTTGTTAGCTGTGTGACTTTACTTAAATCTTTTTTGAAGACCTCAATTTTATCTCAATAAAATGGAGTTAGTAGAGTTATTTTAAGAACTAAATGGATGATATATAAGATTGTTTTCAATTATATAGGACTTACACATGTTGGCTTAAAAACTTAATTACCAATAAATCCAAACAGTGTGATGGTTCTAACTTCCCAACTGAATTTACTTAGTTTCTGAATGCAAAATAGTACACCCATGAAGACATGCCTCATAGCATGTTTTGATAATGCAAGCAGCAGAGGGTTCCTTTCTCTATAAGCAGATAGTGTTCTCAAACTCACAGACTGAGTCCTGCCTCCTTTTTCAGCAACTGGTTTGAAGACGGGCACCTGCGGAAACACCCCTAACCCACTGCCAAGCACTCCGGCAGGTGGAGTCAGGCCGTGCCAACGTGGCTGGGAGACTGGGGCAGGGAGAGAATGGAGCCGTCTTCTAGATGCTCCTTCCCTCTGCCTGTCCCACCTCTGGGACCTCCTCAGTACCCTCCCCACTGGCCCTGTCCCAGTCCTCTGACCCTGGTGCCCTGATGGAGCTGCTCCAAGCCCCGTGGGTCCTTCCACGCAGGTGTGCCACCTCCAGCTCCCTCACCACGGTCCCTTCTCTTGCTCTTCCCCAACACCCTTTCCCATCTCTACTTTCTTTCTTCCTCTCCTGCCTCTCAGATTTTCAGAACATTCTTCCCTCTCCACGCCCAGCTGCCTTGGCAGCCACCCCTTCACCGCCAAATAGCAAATGTCCATTAGAGTTTCCCCAAGGATCGATGAGCAGAGGGTGGCAGACTGTCCACGGCACGGAGGTCCAGAGCCAAGCGGACCTGGCTCCTGTCTTCACAGAGCGTGCGGTCGGTGCGTGGAGATCTTTCTGCTTCTCTCAGCATCAGCGAACCGCTGATGTGGGCAATTAGGAGATTTTGTTGGAAGAAAATCAGGAGTTTCTGTGGATCGATGGGGAGCATCAGGACTGTATCTACACATTAATAATAAAACAAGAAGTTATTATCAGCGAGGCACAAAAGAAAGTCTCCTCAGACATGGCAAAGCTGTAATGCTGCTGCTGCCAGTACAGCTGTCCCCAGGGCACAGGGCTCTTATTACTCTGAGAGGTGCTGGTCCCACGCTGCCTACAGGACCACAGGCTCTGCCTGGAGGCTCAGCACTGCTGGACAGGGCAGCTGCTCCGCGTCTGTGTGTCCACGAGCGCAGCGCACTCCCCCGTGACTGAAGCCTGCAGGTTGCAGGGACGTGGGGGACAGTCCAGTTCCCTGTCATTTTCATAGCCATCAATACCCACCACTGCCATGTCAAAATGAGACCCTGAACGAGCAGCACCTCCTCATTCAAGCATTCTTTTTATCCCTTTGACGGTCAGGCCTCTGCCCCAGGCACCAGCAAAAGATGGAGAAACCGATGCCAAGTGATCTTTCAGGTTTTCCACCTATCTGCAGAGGTTGCTGATATGTGGGGGAGCTTTTGGGAAGAGGCAGACCAGCCAGACCGTGCAAGCACAGGGGCAAGGGCAGCTAGGAGGTTGGTTCACTCCTGGCTTTAGTAGCAGCTCAGACCTCTGTTTCTGACAAGAATGGCTTGTCTCCTTGGTAGGTCTGCTCAGGGTGTCCTTTATATTCCTAGTGCCTTGGGAAGGCAAGGAGAGGAAAGATCTGCCACAAATAGGGCGACCTTTCCCTCCTGGTCCAGTTGCTTCCTGACTTAATGAACAGTTCCCTGGGAACATGTTGGTTCCCTGGCTTATGGTTACATAAACATACAGATTATTATCTTAATGACCACATTCATCTTGAGGTTGCAGCGAGCTAGGAAGACGCCACTGCACTCCAGCCCAGGCAACAGAGCGAGACCCTGTCTCAAAAAAAAAAAAGAAAGAAACAGGCTGGAGAATCACATCCTAAAGAAGCTGAGAAAAGTTATCTCCTGCCTGTCTACCATCTCCCTTCCCTGGCTGTATGATCATTGTCACGGGCACTGCACAGTCTTCGTGGGCTCTGATCTGGGCTCTCACTGCACGGCCCTCTCTCTGCTCCTCTCTCTCCACGTCATTGTTTTTGGCCTAGATCTGGGATAAGCTGAAAGTTTTCACTCCCCTACACTAGTCTCCTGGCTTTAGCTTACAAAGAGACTTCTAATTATTGCCTTGTTTGTTCTTCTCTAAACATAACATGTTTCGTTTTTTTGGGGTGGTGGTGGGTTTTTTGGTTGTTCATTTTTGTTTTTGTTTTTTGCCTTGTGGGGTTGTATTAAGCTTCTTTTGTTCCGTCTCTGCTCTATTTGTGTGTATTTTGATTTAATGTGTCCGACTCAAAAGCATCACCATAAGTTGCACTTTTTGATGACCTTACTCCATTTTCCAGTTATCCTTCTTTCTTTTTTCCCCCTCCCAGTTATGAGGACATTCTCAGGTTTGTTTCATTCCAGCGTTATAAATGTGGTTTAGGAGTCACATAGCCTGTCTGGGCTTGGGACCCCCTGCTGCCTCTTGCTGGCTGTGTGGCTCTCAGTTAACCTCTTTGCGTATCTGTTCCTGCTACTAGGCAGTGAGAATAAAAGCATCTCTCCTTCCTCTTTACAGGCATGTTTTAAAGATGAAATGAGATCATGGATAAATAAGAACACTAAATACTAGTATAAAAATCATAATAATTTTCATGTACCAAGTGTTACTCTGTGCCAGGCACCAGGCTAAATTCTTTATATATTATTTTGTTTCAGCCTCATGACCATGCAATAGGGGATATTGTCTTTCCCAACCACATGAGTAACTTGAGCCACCGAGAGGTTGAGTCATTGGCCTGCGATCACACAGCATGCAAATGGAGAGGAACCAGAATTGGAACCAAGTCTGTTTGGCTCCAGACTGCGGGCTCTTAACCAGTGCACCATTCTCACACCACCCAAACCAAAGGAACCATCATTCAACTAGATGCTGGGGATGTCTGTATAACCGCACTTCAAGAGTCCAGCGATTGGAAATAATAAAATGCCCAGCATGCACTGTGAGAGATCCTTCATTGGATGGTGGTCTGGAGAAGAATCACTTGTCAAAATGTTGCTTGAGTTTCCAAAATCAATAGTCATACCATTGACCAAGGGGGCAGCATGCTATAGAGGTGATTAATATCTATGTCTGCCATAAAAAGACCAAACAGTGATTCTGGGCAAGTCAATCTCTCTGGCCTTCTGTATCCTCACTGTGAAGAGAAGCAGCTTGGGCAAGAAAAGCACTGAGGTTTCTGTATGTAGGTCACAATAATAATAATAGTTAACATTTAGTAAGTGCTGGAACTACTTCTAAGTGCTGTGTGTTCAATCTTATGTGATTCCCATGACAACTCATAGGACGTAGGTGCCACTGTTACCATTTCTTTTTTGGAGGTGAGGAAACTGAGGCACAAGGAAGTTTGCCCAAAGCTACATAAAAAGTAGGCACAGAGCTGGGAAACCACACACATAACCATGTTGCTATCTTTCTAATCTAATTGATAGGCAGTGTGTTACTATCAGTTCCCTTGACTGGAGGATTAACCACATCTGGTCCTGTCTTTCCTAGCCCGCCTTAGTTTTTCCTACCCTAGATAGAAAATATGATATGTTTTTAAAGACCCTATCACAATGCCTAAGACATAGTAGGTGCTCAATAGATATTTGTTTATCTGATTTTACCATCATTTAAAAAATAGTATACAAAAAATAGTATGAGAAAGATATAGAAACAAAAATAAACCAAGAAGAAGTTGAAAATAATGAAGCCGCATAACTAGGGGAAATGGTCTGACTCATACCTCCTAATATGAACTATTCTACCAGAGAATAATCCAAAAACAAAACACAATATGAGCCCATACAGTTCTCATCCACACTGACACAACCGGAAAAAAAAAAATTATTCTGGTTGCAGAAACTTGATTATTAACTTTGGCAATGCTCTCTCCATCTCTTTGTGCCAGTAAAGTTATTAGAATTGAATTGGGAGAGGCAGATGCACAAGGAGACCTGAGATAAAGATGCTGAGCAGTTGAAATCAATGACTCGTTGAGCTGATTCGCTGCCAAAGGCTACAACAAACAGTTCCCAGGAGAAATCAACTCTGGCCAGCGACCAGGCACTGCGGACACTGCTAGTCAGGTTTCTAGGGGGACCTCCTGGGTGGCTGGGGACTGACGGCTTGGGGACGAGGGAAAAGAGTACTCTTTCCATTACCAAGAGCCAGGCAGGCCAGCACCCATCAGGCTGAAGAGCAGCAAGGCTTTGCTAGTCTCCCCGTCCTCCCCAGGCTGTGGAAGGGGACAGAGAGGAAGAGTGGGAGAGAACACAGTGTGATTCACAATCTGTTTGTGACAGGAAGAAAAAGTGGCTTAATAACCCACAGCCAGATTCATGGAATATTCCTTCCTTTCCCTGGCAGAGTTGGTCCTTTGGTGCTATCACCCATAAAATGGACAGTCGCCAAAGGAGCCATGGAGCTAATGAACAAATCTGCCCCCAAATGTGCCAAAACCCATTCCACTAGAACTGCAGAGATAGAGAGTGTTTAGACATTGGCTTAATGAGGAAACCACTAGCCCATGCTGAAAGCCACTGTGACTGCTGGGCTTCTCTTTTAGCCACTTACACCTTGTCAATCAGCTGCCTCCTGTATCAGCCCTGACTGTCTTCCCTTCATTCGTGTTCTCTATCATCCACCCACCAACCTTGAAGCATCAAAGCCACCACTTTAAAGTTTGTGTCCAAATCTCTGAAAATGATTGCAGCTTTGTAAATCTGTGTGAAGATCCTGGCAGGGATATAGACTTTTGGATTGGTTGAGTTCTGTATATATTTGTATCTCTGTGTGCATATTTTCTACAATAATATTAATAATAATAATAACTAACATCTATTGAGCACTTGCCATGTGTCAGGCACCCTTTTGAGCTCTTAGAGTGCTTAGGTAATCTGTGTTGCCCAAGAGGGACAGACCTAAGCATCCTGACATGGGAGGTTCTCTAATAACCCTATGTTGTAACATAAAGTCCAAAGCTCTATCCACTTGCCCAGAGGCTTTAGTGAATGTAAGAGAATCCAACAAGATTAATAGCTCTGATTAGATATCCCAATACTACCAAATGCCGAAGGAGAGCTGATACTGTGGATGATAAATACCAAAGAAAATAACAAATGAGCAGAAATAAAAGCATTGTAGGGGGGAATAGGAATGTGCAGGGAGAGGAGAATTGAAGTAGATAGATAGGTAGATAGATATCTTTACAGAGGTAAGAGAATATACTACATCCAAGAAAAGAGAACAGGATGAAACACAAAAGGAATATTCAGAGGCCAAAATGGGATTCTTGGAAATTAATACCATGACTGCAGAAATGGAAAAACTCAATAGTAAATCTCTCAAAAATTCAAAGAGACACAAAACTGGAGAGAAAAGAAAACAAAATAAGAAGACTAGTTCAAGAAGTCCAATATCTAAATAATAGGACTTCAGAGAGAGAAAAGAGAGAAAACAGAAAGGAGGTATAAATAAGATGATTCCAAAAAATTTCTGAGATAAAGGACAAAAGTTTTGAGCTTCAAAAAATACATCAAATACCCAACACAACAAATATAAATAGATCCACATTCAGGTGGAAATTTGGAAATTTTCAGAAAAAAACATGGGGAAAATAAACAGTCTATAAGAGTCCAAAGAGTGAAAAAAGTCACATACAAAGGATTAGAAATTAGAATGGCTTTGAGCTTCTCAAGAGCATCACTGGAAGCAAAAAAAAAATGGATAAAATATATGTAAAGTTCTAAAAGGAAATGCTCTCCAACCTAGAATTCTATACCCAGCCAAACCATCAAATAAGTATAGAGATAAAATAACACATTTTCAAACATGCAAAATCTCAAAAATGTATTTCCCATGTATCCTTTCTCAAGAAAAAGAAAAATATAACAGAAGCAGAAATTTCAACACAGAAGATAAGCAAAGGGTATTCCCAGGAGGATAGTGAAAAAAGATCCAAGAATAATACTGTGCCACAACCATAGAGGGCAATGAGCCGCACTGGTACAACACCAGTCAAGAGACAGACGTGCTGCAGCCTTTCATCTCTGAGATGCCCAGAGTCACTGTATTATCTTTTCAACCCATGGACAGAATGTCCAGGTAAGCTTGGCACATATTCTTCACCATGTACTGCTCTCTACCCGTCACTTGGCATCTAGATCAGCTTGTTTCACCCTCACGGAAGAATTCTGCTGTGACCTATTCCTAGAAATGGAAGTGGAACAAGATGAACTTAAAAGCAGAATATATAGGGCAGGCCATTTTCCATGACAATTTTCCTGTAGGAAGGCCTATAGGAGCTGGCATGCACAAAAATTGTAAACAGACCTAGAAGGAAAATGAGATGACAACTCTGCTACAATAACAAACAGTATCTGCTATAGCCGACAACTGGTATGAAACCATTCAACAGCTTGAAGTGAAGGAACTCAGCTTTTCAATGTTCACATTTCACCCCTACCCCCTCTCTGAGTTATGCTTAGCTAAGGACGCTCTGTGCTTGGACTCCAAGGTCACATTCACACACTCAGCCACCGAGGCTCCCAGAATAGGTCTTCCGTGCTGGTGTTGGGGCTCCAGAGAGACTCATGTCCTCGGCACTCGCTGTGTCAGAATCAGCACTCCAGTCACCCATCTGGGACTTGCACTGAGCTCAATGAGTTCCTCTTGGGGGTCTTTGGACCTTTTCCTGCCAACCAACACCATTCTGGACAATCTATTGAGATTTTACAATCAGAAAGATTGTAAACATGTCAGGGTCTAGGACTCCTAGGTTCTAAGAGATTCTTTAACTTTAAGCAATTTGGCCCAATTTCTCCCTGGGGGTATTTGGAAGAGCAGGCTTTGTCAATCCCAAAAAAGTTCCTGTCACTTCTTTTCCTCTCTAGGTAATGGGTGCGTCTGATACTTACATTGAGAGAATATCCTAGTAATTTGAGAACACAGATCTGCCCTCATGGGACCTGCTGTCTCCACCCAGACAGAAAATAGCCGAACATTTTATATGCCAGCTTCTTCTGCTAAAATTCCACATAACTTGTTATCCCCTGTCCTGGTGCGACACTTCCAATCAAGTGAGACTTGTTAGCTATCTACTCTGCCTTGCTAGCTCTTTGTGTCCATCTCTTCTTCTAGACAAAATTTTTTGAGGGCAGAATCCACGTGTGATGATTCTTCATATTGCCCTACCTGCCCAGAGCTCAGCACAGGAGCCTGACACAGAGTAGCTGTTCAATATACATTCGTAGAGTGAACAGATTAATGAATAATTGAGTTAATGCTGACTCCTAAGACATCCCAGGTATACACATCATCCTGTTAGGATAAAGCAGTTCTTCTAGTTCTTAGGAAAAAACCAGATCTATAGTTGAGTATTAAAATCCTATGAATCTGAATATAAAGTGGGAAAGCCTTTTTAAATTGATGACAATCATAAATTATGAAATAATTTTTAAGTAAATTTGCATATTTTATATTCAAGAACTTAACTCAAACTAGGCCAAAACAAGGGGTTATATAATGGAAATCAGTGCATAGAGGAGTGATGCGGTATTTACATAGCAACTGTTAGCATTTCAACAGATACTTCTGAAGTGTTGAGGGTTCTTGAAAGCAGTTGTCCTTTTCAGTGTTTTAAGCATTCCTCATAGAACTGCATTTTATTAAAAGATACTGTAGAGCTGGAGCACTCACATTGCAAGCATATAAATTGGCACACTTTGGCAGTATCTACGAAAGCTGAACAAATGTCTACCCTATGACACTGCAATGACATTCTTGGGCATATGCCCAATAGAGTGAGTGCTATGACCCTCAGTGTACACAAAGAGCAGGTTCATGGAAGCATTACTTACAACAGCCCCAAACTGGAAAAAACCCTAGTATCTATCAACAGGTAGAAAAATAGACCGGGCACGGTGGCTCACACCTGTAATCCTAGCACTCTGGGAGGCCGAGGCAGGAGGATTGCTTGAGCTCAGGAGTTTGAGACCGGCCTGAGCAAGAGCGAGACCCCATCTCTACTAAAAATAGAAAGAAATTAATTGGACAACTAAAAATATATAGAAAAAATTAGCCAGGCATGGTGGCACATGCCTGTAGTCCCAGCTACTCGGGAGGCTGAGGCAGAGGATCCCATGAGCTCAGGAGTTTGAGGTTGCTGTGAGCTAGGATGACGCCACTGGCACTCTAGCCCGGGCAACACAGTGAGACTGTCTCAAAAGAAAAAAAAAAAAAGAAAGAAAAATAGATATTTTACACAATGGAATACTTCACAGCAATAAAAAGGAACTCAGTAAATACTGCTTGCACAAAACAAGAGACATATTATTGAAAGGAAAAAACTCAGTACAAAAGATCATATACCATGTGGCTCCATTTATAAGAAGGCCAAGAGCAGGCAAAACTATATGGTGACAGAGGTCAGAATGGTGGTCACTTCAAGGTGGGATACTGACTGGTGGGGCCATGAGAGAGCCTCCTAGTGTGCTGGAAATATTCTATATGTTGGAGTGGTGTTTTCATGAGCATAAAAATATGTAAAAATTCATCAAGCTGTATAGTTTTTGTGTCTTTTACCTCAAAGGTTGGACCTCAATTAAAAAAAAAAAAAACAAAAACCTATGGAACTCAGTTCTGTTAAACAAACAAACAAGCACACACCATGGACGGATTGCAACAAAAATGTTTAAGATAGATTCCCTGCCCTAAAAAAGATTTAAAGTTAATTATAGGAGGTAAAATATGCATTCTGACAACTCAAATGCAAAGTGGTATATGAAAATGTTAGCTGAGTTGGTGAGTGGTCCAGGGGAATGTCACGGGGTTTCAGGGAAAGGGGAGGATGGGGAGGGAGAACAGAGCACCCTGCACCTGAGTTGAGTGCCAGCATCCTCTGCATGCTTGCTCTAGCCATTTTCTCCCTCCCCTAAGTCTCCTCCACAAACTCCTTCTCCTATGCAAATAGTCAGACTCAAGGCTCTTGTGCTGAATTTCCTGCCTCAGCTCTTTGCAAGCTCCCTCTGTCCTTCCTGGCCAAGTCTGTACCAAAAGGCCTGCCTGAGCTGGTACAGTGGCTCACACCTGTAATCTTAGCACCTTGGGAGGCCAGGGCAGGAGGATTGCTTGAGGTCAGGAGTTCGAGACCAGCCTGAGCAAGAGCAAGACCCTGTCTCTACCAAAAATAGAAAAAACTAGCCGGGCACGGTGGCACACACCTGTAGTCCCAGCTACTTGGGAGGCTGAGGCAGGAGGATCACTTGAGCCCAGGAGTTTGAGGTTGCCGTGAGCTATGATGATGCCACTGCCCAGGGTGACAGGAAAAAAAAAAAAAGAAAAGGCCTGCCTGCTGCATACCACCACCGCTTCCTTGACTAGACACTCATGGCTTCTGCCCGCATCTCCCCACTGAATGTGCTTCTACCTGGTCGGTAAATCTGTTGACTTTTTTCCAGTCCTTATATTCCTTGACCTCTGCCTCATTTGGCCCCGTAGAACACTCCCTCTTTCTTCAAAAGCCACCCTTCCTTTGTGTTCCCATGCGGCCATCAGCTCCGCCTCTTTGCTTGCTCTTCCCCGAGGGCTCACTTTCCTATGCCCTTGGCATTTTGGAGCAGCAACCTCAGTTTGCTCCTCTGGGCTCTCCCTTGGCAAGTGTCTTAGTCCATTTGGGCTGCTAAGACAAAATATCGTAGACTGGGGAATTTGTCAGTGACAAAAATGTATTGCTCACAGTTTTGGAGGTTGAGAAGTCCAAGATGAAGGTGCCAGAAGATCTGATACCTTGTGAGGGCCTGTTCCTCATAGATGGAGACTTCCATGTGTCCTCGAACAGAGGAAGAAGGAAAGATGCACAAGCTCCTTTGAGTGTCTCTAATAAGGGCACTAATCCTATTCATGATGGCAGAGCCCTCATGACCTCATCACCTCCCAAAGGCTCCACCTTTTAATACCATCTCATTGGGGGTTGGGTTTCAACATATGAGGGGGACACAAACAAACATTCAGACTATAGCGGCAAGCTTTCACCTCCATCTGCAGATTTCCCTGGGACCTGGAGTCTCCAGACCACACTCTGCTGAACTTGGACCTGCATACACAGCCTGATGGATATCTCTGTTTGGCTGCCTCATACAAAAATCAAGTGCTACATATCAAAAACTTAATTATTATTTTCTCTATCACTTCCTTCCTTCAGCATGCAGTTACCATTCAACGAATGCTACCTCCATCTACTTGGAAAAACCAGGAAGTCATCCCTGACCTCTACCTCTTCCTCCCTCCCTCCCCCATGTGGCTCTGCCACCAAGGCCTATCGTCCTCCCTTTGGAACAACGCTCAGGTCTGTCCCCACATCTTCAGCCTCAGTGCTTTGTTTTAGTCTGCAGTCATTTCTCTCCCGGATATTGTAAGAGTCACTTTATTCATCTCTTCAGTTCTAGTCTCACCCTCAGCTGGGCCATCACATGATGATCTCCCCAAAATTGGAATCTGATCATACCTCTTCCCAGCTTCCCTCCAGGATCCAAGTCCAGCTCCTTAGCCTAGACCACCACCCTCAATGTCTTCTTTGTCTTGTCTTCTTTCCGGACTTACCTCCTGCCCCTTTCTCTCAGGCAGCCTGAGCTCCACCCATAGCGCATCCTAATTTCCCAAATGTTCCTTGCCTCATGTCTACCTGAAACTTTCTCCTCCTCTTTTCACCTGGTTGTCCTTCAAATCTTAACTCCTGCAGGTGGAGATGGATCTTCTGTCCTCCCATCTCCCATAATTGGAGCTATTTTCCTGTTGCTCCCACTGGACACACTCTCAGAAGGCAGCTATTTGGCTTATTCATCTTTATATCCTAAGCACATGGCTCAGGGTTGGTGCTTAAAAAATGTGTTGCATAAATGAGGAAATGTTCAGTCCGTAGGTACATAGACTTTTTTGCCTCAAAGATACATAGCTCAGCAACTGCAATTCTAGCACCGTCACTGTTTCTATTTCTGAATCTAATTGCTATTGCACAAAACTGTTCAGGGTAGAAGCTGCAGTAATTGGAATGGTCCAACAACTCCCTTCTAACGCCAATGCTTCGTGCTCTTGTGAGATTGCTGCAGTCTTTAAAGGGTATAGGCTTTTGGAGATTTAGGCAGGAAAAAAAAATTGCTATCTAGTATGTTGCCTAAGAGATTACCCTGCTGCTGAAAAGCCCTTTTCTCTAGGATCATTTCCCTTCCCCTTCCCTTGATACAGATTAACAACATTGGAAAAATCACAAATCTAAGAAACCCACAAGGACAATCCCACGGGCACATGAATTGCGGCATGGGTCAGAAACCAAGACCCAATTGTCTTCCTTCTGTAGGCCCTGAAAAATGCTGGACTGCCCTCCTGGTGGCAAGTTCATGGGCACCCCAAGGGGTAGCCCATACAGAGGTCAGCAACCACGAAATTACCTGAAACTTCTTTTGACGTACTTTCTATGCTCACATTCAACTCCCTCTTGGGTAATGAGTCCCATGAGTTTATTACTTGCTGGAACAAGTCCTGCCTGCTGGAATATGTCTCATTTAACCTAAAAGTCCTTTTGCTCAAATGTCACTGACCCCTTCCCACACCTACAACACTGGGGCTGTATGAACACGGACTTGCTCCCCAAGCCATATGTGCCCTTGGGGACTTTATGGACAGCTTAAGCAGCCCCTCTCAGCCTTTGACTTCCCAGACTGAAGTAAATACATAGTGTCTGGAAGAAGGCCCTGGACATAATAAATAGTAAGTAATGATTATGGAGCTGAATCATAAGAGCTTTTAAAGAAGAATTTAAATTCTTGCCATGAGTCTGAGACGTGAGAATTAACTGCAAGCACAGTGTTGAGGTGAAAGAAATGAGCGTGCTTAGGTCCCCCTCAGTACAGGGGCTTGTGTTCATTTGTCCCCAGGTCTTCTCCTATTTGTCTCTGTTTGCGAGTGGGAAATATTCCCTCTGTGTGCGTGGCAGCCTGCCCTTGTGCGATGGCCAGGCCAGGCACTCTGCTAAGCCTCTCCCTGTGTAGGAACAATTGATCTCCTATTGGGGAGAAGGAGAGAAGGAAGATATGAGAGGGAGAGAGGGAACCTAATGTACGCCCAGCTCCTATTTTATGCCAGGCACTGTTCTACATGCCTTAAGTAGATCATGTCCATTAGCCTTCACAGTAACCCTGTGATGGGGATTGGGACCCCTGTTATCCAGGTGGGGAAACTAAGGCTCAAAAAGGCTGAGTAGGGCCGGGTGCAGTGGCTCACGCCTGTAATCCTAGCACTCTGGGAGGCCGAGGCGGGTGGATCATTTGAGCTCAGGAGTTCGAGACCAGCCTGAGCAAGAGCGAGACCCCGTCTCTACTAAAAATAGAAAGAAATTAGCTGGACAACTAAAAATATATACAGAAAGGGGCATGGTGGTGCATGCCCGTAGTTCCAGCTACTTGGAGGCTGAGGCAGAAGGATCACTTGAGCCCAGGAGTTTGAGGTTGCTGTGAGCTAGGCTGAGGCCACAGCACTCTAGCCCAGACAACAGAGCAAGACTCTGTCTCAGAAAAAAAAAAAGGCTGAGTGACTTGCCCAGGCTGCTAGGAGCAGGCATCTGGACCTCAAAGCCAGAACTGTTGGAGTCCAGAGCTGCGCTTTGATAATGACATCCTAGATCCACCCCCCCATGTGACCCTCTCACCACCACAGAGGCATGATTCTGCCTCTGTCCGGGGTGGTAGGACCATTCCCCTTACTGTCATTTCTATCCCCCTCAGACTCTTAAGCCAGGAGCCCCCCAGGCCACCGGTGCTGCATGAGCTGGCCTGGCGCCCTCCCTTCCTCCTTTTTCCCTTGTCTCCTTGCAGGAAGCACACGGACGAGATGGCAGCGGTGACTCATCACTAGAAGAATAAAATCTTGAGTGGGCACAGCCTGAGTGGCAGGCCCAGACAATGGAAGAATGTCCCCTGAGCTTTCGAAGGGCGTTGCCATTCACTGCTGCAAAGCCAAGGCAGAGAAAGGACAGCAGCCAGAGCGGGGGTGTGGGGTGCAGGCTCATGGAGAGCTGGAGTGAACATGCAGTACTTTCCCGGATGGAAAAGGAGGGGTAAAGGGGATACGAACTTGAGCTATTTGTAACGTTAGGAAAATCCCATGTTTTTAATTTAGCAGATGAAGCTGACCTTCACGTACGATGAACTTTCTCCACGTCGTAGGTCAGGCATGCAAAGGCCCCCAAGCTCCCACATGGTTCAGCCTGTGAAATGTGTGAGGACGCCCGCCCAAACGCAGATGTTGTCAGGCAGGTAGGTCCTCGCTTCTGCTAAGTCAGGGATGAGATTTGTCACTCTGTGTTTGCTCTTGCCCCTCCCCAAGGCTGTCCCCATTCCAGGGCATAGCCATTGGCCCGGAGGGGGCACTGGGACAGGCAGGCATTGTCCTGGTGCTGGCAGGCTCACCAGACCGACTGCCATCCAGAGAGCTCCACCAGCCTGTGTTCTGGCACCACACTTTAGGAGCTTCAATCGCGCCTGTCGGGGTGGTGTGGCGGAAGCACAGCCAAGTTCTCAGGTGGGGGAAGGGAGCCTGGGGTGGGCAGGCCAAAGGATGAGCCCTGGGACTTCGATTGGGAGGGCAGCAAACCCCTCAAAGGGCACCATCTTCCCTGAGTGTCTTGCTGCTTGACCACTGCTAGGGACTGAATTGTGTCCCCCCAGAATTCATATGTTGGAGCCCTAACCCTGAGTGTATTTGGAGATAATGCCTGGGAGGAGGTAATTAAGGTTATACGAGCTCATAAGGTTGGAGCCCTGATCCAACAGTTTTAGCGTCCTCATAAGAAGAGACAACAAAGAACTTGCCTGCTCGCTTTCTGCCGTGTGAGGACATGAAGAGAAGGTGGCCATCTGCAAGCCAGGCAGAGAGCCCTCACCAGGAGGCAGAGACAAAATTGGCCTGCTTCTTGACTTTGGCTTCCCAGCCTCCAGCACTGTGAGAAATACATTTCGTTGTTTAAGCCATTCAGTCTGTGGTATTTTGTTTTTGCAGCCTGAGCACACTGCACAGCCACCAAGGTATCAACTGCTAACTGCTCAAACCAATCCTCAGTTTCCCTCTGCTTCGGTAATAAATTTTCACCTAGTCTAAGTAACCATCAGGCAGCAATATCATCTTACAAAGACAAAATGAAGAATGTCCCCGGGGGAGAAACCACTCCTCCTCACCTCTCCCTGGCCACACCCCTGATCACACCAGTTCCCTCTATGGCAACGTCACAGAAGGCAGTCCCAAGCCTCAGTGGCATGAGGGGAAAGGAAGTGTTTTGGGAAACTATGGACATTCTCAAACACATTTGTACTCTGTGAAACAAATGTGTGCATGGATTTGAAACAAATATTGGGATTGATTTCATGAGAATGAGTGTGCCTTAGGCCTCAGGAATGGCTGGCTAGAGCCCATTGCAGCTGCCCAGAGAGAATGGCAGCGGGTGCATGCAAGGAGAGTTAATGAGTGCTGCTTTGTGGTTCTAACAAGGTAACCCCTTGACATCACTTGAATCCATTATGTTTCCAATTTCAGCAGCAACCACCAACTATCCCAAACAAATATTGAGATTGATTTCATGAGAACGAGAACCACCAGCATTTCTGACCAGTCCAGAGTGTGCAAGGAGGCTCCATTTCATCTGTCTAGGCCTCACCTCTGCCTCCGAGTTAGGCGACTAAGTTACTAAAATGTCATCCTGATGCTTCACTCACATAGTCCCCATCACCCAGAGGGCACCAGCAGACCCACAAAGACGTATTCTACTCACCCTCTCATCACAGAAATGCAGTTGTCGAGATAGTTTCTTCTGCCTCCATGAAAGTGCGGTGTGAACCAGCACTCGACCCCCCGCCCCATTTTCTTCTTGGATCCCAGACACAAATGAGAATCAAGCTCGCTCACATGCCTAGGACATTTCTGAGCTCCAGTGCCCACAAAATTTCCTAGTACTGAGAATACAAGTCTGTCATTATGGTATTTGCAGAACCAAAGACTGTATTTAAGGCTTCAAAATGCTGCTTATTATAACCCTTTCCTGGACCATCATGCCAAAAGCATTACATGAATAGTCTTTTTCAAGGAAATTTGCCAGGGAAGGCAGAATGTATCTGATCACAGAGGAATTGTTTTGACTTGGTTTCAAGCTGTAGAGTCTGGGGGAGAAGAAAGTTTTCCCGAGGACTGCGCAGGGAGGGAGAAGCCACCGGGCTGTGCACGTCCCGACGTCACCCATAAGAAGCAGGCAACTATGAAAGGCTGTTCTGAGGGAAAAAATCAGGGAAAGAAGCAGATACCATGCCTAACACATGGAAC
Source organism: Propithecus coquereli (assembly GCF_000956105.1). Lineage (NCBI taxonomy): Eukaryota > Metazoa > Chordata > Mammalia > Primates > Indriidae > Propithecus > Propithecus coquereli. The sequence continues at coordinate 404,572 of NW_012151829.1, forward strand.
TGCAACAGGAATCATGTTGGGGGTAGGGGGAATGGAGGCATTTTCACCCTGGTAAAGTTCCTATTTTCTAAAGAACACTTTCAAATCCATTTCCATTTCTCAATGGTCAAAAATAATCCTTCCATTTTGAATTTCTTCTTCTTTTTAAAAATCATAATGCAATTAGAGAGATTGCATCCCACATCATTAATATCACTATAATACATTGCTACTTTTTAAAAAAAGCATTGTATTTTCTTTTGACTATAAAAGCAAACCTGCTATTTCTTTACCTGTGGAGAGGAAAGTAAGTCAAGTGCACAAAGGCATGTTGCAGGAAGAGGGACTTGGAAATTATGTAGAAACGGATTGAGGAGAAATAGCGACAGTCAGGGAGAGGAGACTGCTCGTTCCTTCCTTCATTCAGCAAACACGTACCAGGCACTTGCTCTGTGTCAGGCCAGGTGCTAAGTGTCAGGTACATATAGATGGTTCCTGGCCTTAAGGCATTTTAGCTCCTTCAGGAAACAGACACCGACACAGCATTTGATATGCATGGGATGTTTTGGCAGAAAAGGCTTATGAGAGAGAAAGGAAAAGGAAGCAGGAGCAGGTGGGAGGGCCTTCAGACCGTGATGCAAGCCTGGTACCTGGGGAAGCTGGGAGGGAAGGCGGAGTATCAGCCTGCAGTACAGTTTGGAGAAAGTCTCAGCCGGACCAAAGGAGCCTCCCAGCACTGGGAGTCCGCTGGGGGAGCCCCCATGGGATGGGAATGGCAGCCTGAGCGCTCCCCAGTGTACACGGGTGGAGGGCAGACTGGGAGAAATGTGGATGTCACGGTTGATCCAGAAGGCAACATCTGGAGGCTGTCAGTTAACTACATTTCCTGCAGCAGGTTCTTTTGAAGGAAATCTGAAAGGATTATTGCCATGGCCAATGAAGCCTTCTAGAAGCTCTCAATGCAGACATTTAAACAGATCCATCACAGCTACTTTCCAAGCCTGCGGGCTAGCCCTGGGGGGTTAGGTGCCTATCAATCAGCCATAGCCTGGGTTGGTGGGCGGTGCCCATGCGTGGCTGTGGTGAGTGGATAGGAGCCACCCACATGCCCAGGACAGAAGAGAGATGGGAGATGCAGCACAATTTTGTGCGAGATACAGTGGCAAAAAGGAATTAATTAACTGTTTATGAAAGAGTGGTCAGGGAAGGGTTCTAGGATAGAGATGTGGTAGCTGAGTTTAGAGCATGATTGAAAGTACTATATATATATGGCACATTATGTAGTAGAATCTGTCTCACTGGAATCCTGACTCCATCACTTGCCTGCTGTGTGACCTTGGGTAAGCCTCTTTAAGTCCCAGTTTCTTCATCTGTAAAGTGGAGATGATGACGGTGCGTATCTTGTAGAACGGGTATGATGATGCGTGTAAATGCATTAGCAGAGTGCCTGGCCTGCGCTACGTGATCAATAAGCAGTACAGCGTTCTTCCTTACTATTTCCGACATCCCTGACAGTGAAAACCCCCCTCCGAAGGTATGATAGGACGGAGGGCAGCCAGTGCAGGGAGCCGCCGGTGGGCTCTGCGGTGGGATCACGTGGATCACAAGAAGGTGTTGCAGAAATCAAGGCTGGGAAGACAGGCTCAGTCAGACGAAAAGCCTCGTGTGCTGTGCAAGCTAGTTCAGTCCCCACGCCAGGCTCTGAGAGGCTATTAAAGGATGTTATGTAGGGAGCGAGAGGATCAGATTTGCATTTTAAAAATGTCCCTCTGGAAACAAGGCATTCCGCGGAATGGAGGGAGAAGAAGCTGAAGGGGGGAGATGGACTAAGGGCTTTTACCCGAATCCAAGCCGGAGCTCAAAGGACCCAAGACAGGGAGAGGGGAGCAGGCTAGAATGACATTTAGGAGGAGGAACTGGCAAGCTACAGTGACCAGTTGCGCATGCGGGTGAGGGAGGGTCTTAGCTGAGGAGGCGCCGGTTGTCTGGCTTGAATGGATGCAAGGGCAAGGCACCCAGACAGGAATGCTAAGGCGAGGGCAAGTGACTGCAGGATGGGTCAGGGAGAAAGAGCTGAATCGGGGTGTGTTGAATTCGAGGGGCCCGTTGGCCATCGCAGGGGCTGATCAAGCAGACAGCTGGACACATGGACCTGGAGCTCAGACAAGAGGTCTAGAAGCACTTGGAGGTTGTGGCCACGTCCAAGTGGGGGCCTCAGGGAGAATAAGTGAAAAGAGAGGGTGGATGCCTGAACCACCACCAGGCCTGCGTGATTTACGCAGCCACCTTGTGAACACGTGCCGGAAGGTGGGGATGTGCTCAGCACCCCCTCCCTGCCTCCTACAGCCCCTCGAATCCTCAAAGACACTGAAAGGGTGAACAACCGCCAGGGACTGAAAGAGTGAAAATCAGCTCGGACTGAAAAGGAAAACAAGAGTCCAGTTAATCAGGCCGGCGACAAAGAGAGATGTAAGCAGCCCAAGGTTAGTAGAGGACCTTGCATCTCCCAAGGTCATGCAGTGGCTGTAAAAGGAGTGGCTGCCACTTTCTTTCCAATGACACCCCAGGCCCCCTTTGCTGAGCACTTCTATTCCTGGGGGGTCCCACTGCCACGCAGCCCTCGCCTCATGGTGGCACTGAATCCCTCCCACGTCCCTGCTCCCAGGTCAGACAGCAAACGGTCCAAAACTGACCCTGCTTCCCTGCTGTCCTCTCCAAGTCCCTCAGCGGGACACAGACCTCACGGAGATGCTGCCCTCCGCTCTCGTCCAGGGCGCTCTGCCCTTGCTCCCTCGCTGCATCAAGCCAGTACATGCGATTTCGTGTGTGCATGTCAGACTACAGGTTTATCCCTGGTGGTCTTTGGGTGATACAGCTTTTGATTTTTCTTTTATTTTCTAATTTTTAAATTTTTACTTATTTATATATTTTTTTAGAGACAAGGCCTTGCTATGTTGCCCAGACCGGACTTGAACTCCTGGGTTCAAGCCGTCCTCCGGCTTCAGCCTCCTGAGTAGCTGGCTATGGTACAGTTTTAGTAACATGCACATCGCAGAAGCAGAAGCATTGCTGATGGCGACGTGACAATCAGCAGTAACCACTGGAAACCACTGAGCCCGACTGGAATACAGTATAAGAGGAACAACTTCAACCAGAAATCTGGATGGGAGCAGGCCTAGACACACTATTCCGAGAACTGGTCAGCCCACACCCAGAGACTACTTTCTCTTCTGGGGTTATGTCTTAAAAAGAAACACAGGCAAATGGAATCACATTCCAGGGAGAATGATCAGAGGGCTAAAATAACTCAAAAATTAGTCATATGAGAAATGTTTGTAGGAACTGGGGGTATTTAGTTCTTGAAGGGAAAATGCAAGAAAACCGTCTTCTGTTAATGGGCCATAATATTTGAAAGGCATTAAACTTGCCGGGTAAGGCCTAGCAGGATAGAACAGGACCAGTGAGTGATCTATGGGCAGTCAGATGCAAGCCCAGCAGAAGCAGAATTTCAGTAGCAGTCAGAGGGGACCACACGCACACCGGACTGCCTTAGGAGGCGGCGGGCTCCTTGTCACAGGAGCTGTTTAGAAGGAGGCTAGACAGTGCCTTGGCCAGGCTGTGGTACAAGGAACCGAGGGCTTACGGGAACTTTGGACTCGGTGACTCTTAAGGCCCTCTCTCCTCCGAGTCTCTGTCCTGAAAGCAGAGGCAGAACAAGCTGCCTGCAGCTCCCTTCCCAGAAAGGCAAGGAGCAGGTGGGCGGGAGGTGGGTTATGAAACCAGCCCGGAGCCCTCTATGAATGGACATTCTTTCCTCAGAAGGGACTGTGACACCATGCGGCCCCAGCCACCTGGCTGTGGCTGCCTGGACCAGCATTTGGCCAAACAATATTGCAAGAAAGCTCTGACCATACAGGAATTTGAAGTGGAGGTTATGAAGACAAGTCTGGTGGGTTTGGAAATGGAAACTGAGGAGAAACTGGAAAAACAACAAAATCCACAGAGAGTAGGTGGCAAGCAGGGCCACGAAGGCGGCAGGGGTCCCGATTCAGCAGCAGCGTGGTGAGGCAGTCTAGAGCAGCAGGTGTGCCCAGCACAACGGGGGAAGGGGGAGGAGGGAATCGCCATGATGATGCCAAAGGGAAGAGCCTCTGGGGCCAGGAGAATGGAGAGAGAAAGTAGACTATTGCTGTCCTGGGTCCCCACGGTTTGGCTCTTGTCCCCTCTCCTGCCCTTGGTGAAGCCAAGTTTCCCTGGCTTCCCTTGAGAGTCCTTTTGTTTTTATAGCCAAACACACCCATGGAAATAAGCCCCTTATTCGAAGTAACCTGAGCGACACATTGTTTTTTGAAGCTCAAGGCATTTAAGAGAAGCACAGAGAAGGAAAGATGGTGACCGCTTGGGCCTTGAAAAGAATGCATGCAGGCCGGGTATGGTGGCTCACGTCTGTAATCCCAACACTTTGGGAGGCCAAGGCAGGAGGATCCCTTGAGGCCAAGAGTTCGAGACCCCCGACACTACAAAAAAATTTTTTAAAAAGCTAGATGTGGTGGCACATGCCCGTAGCCCAGCTGCTTGGGAGGCTGAGGCAGGAAGATCGCCTGAGCCCAGGAGCTTGAGGCTGGACTGCAGTGGCATCCTCATCATTCACTGAGCGACAAAGTAAGACCCTGTCTCAAAAATAAATAAATAAATAAATGAATAAAAGTGAGTGCAGGCAGTGGTGCAGCCAATAACAATCAGTACCAGAACCAGTCAATGCAAAAACCCTTTCATCAGTCCGATACTCAGCTCCCCTCAGGCCCATCACCCACAGCCTGCATCCTACCCTCCCTCCTGGGAGCCAACAGATCCTGTATTTCCAGTTGTACATCAGCTTCTCTCACATCAAAATAACAAAGAATCCCGGGATGAGAAAACAGGGCCCCGCGTGGGTGGGGACTCTCCAGGTAGACAGAATATCTGATGCTTCAGTCAGAGGAGTTTGACCACAAATAGAAAGCAGCTTCCCCCTGTGAGAGTGAGAGGGTATCCGAGGTGAAAGAACAGCCTCCGAATCCTCCAATCAATCATGTTCTAGCCTCTCAGTGCAGGCGCCAGAGCCAACAGCCCAGGGAGCTGAGGCTGCAGAGGGAGCCTGGGTGGCCTCTCACAAGGGCCCCTCTCCTTTGGCCAAACTTTCTCTCTGTAAGGGGACTGCAGCGCCATTTGGAGTGCTGTGAGGTTTCATTAAAGCATTGTTTATGGAATCTTTCTGGCCCCTACCTGCAAGGAAGATCACGCCCTCCTCCACTACTGCAGTGCAGTACTGGTGCACCCTCAGAGCGCTGCAGCGAGCCCTAGTTACTGCTGGCCAGGTCTGTTCTGACTGCTCATTGGCCAAGCTGTTATTATTTATTATTATTGAATATTGTTATTTTTTTAAACAATTCATTTCCCTTGACAGGCAAGGGCCTTTTCTCTTTTCCATATCCCCGATATTCAGCTCAGTGTCTGGCATAGAATGAAGCTCAATGAATATCTGATGAATGAATGACTTTCAGAAAAAATAACCACATTTAAGCTCTACAAACTGTTCAATTGGCCCTCTATCCATCCCAAATGTGTGATTTCTGGACCTCGTGTCCAGCAATGCCCCTAGAAACAGGGCATCCACTTTGAAACATAGTACCCGTTTATACATCTAGGTTTTGATTTCTTGAGCTCCTCAGCTGTCGTCAACTTCTCCACCAAGCTCCAGGCCCCTGGGGACACAGACCACATCACCAAGTTCTCTTATTAAGCCTTCGAAGGATATGGTTGGAAGATGGGTCCTCATCCTCTGAGTTTTGTTAGGATAAAAATTATTGAAAATGCAGAAAGTAAGGCCACTAAATCATATCCCACTAAACAGAAAGGGAAAATGTTGATGCTAAACCCTGATCTGTAAGGAGGATGATTCTAAAAGCATATACTTTGTATCTGTGACAGGGGCCAAGTTCGGGCCCCACCCTGTGCACCAGTTTCTTAAACTCTCTAAGCCTCAGTTTCCTCATCTGTAAAATCAAGCACCTAGCATAGGCCTGCCACAGAGTAAGCTTTGAATAAGTTAGCTGCTGTATATGGTGGTTCTCCATGAGCTAATAGACACAGGATTCAAAGAGGTTTTAAGAGTCACCAGGTCTTAGAATGAGTCTTTAGGGCTTGGTCAGAGGCATTCTGGGAGGAGTAGGGTAAAGGTGGGAGATGAAGTGTACACACTCCCTCTTACCCAGCATCACTCTGCCTTCATCTGGGTCAGCCAGCCTTTATGCAGATTCTAGGGGAGAGGAAAAGGATGAGTTTTCACTGCCAAAATTAGTGCAACCTGCACACTGGTGCCAGAATCTCTTTAACATCCTGGCCAAATGGTTGTCCAGTCTTTTCTTAAACACTTAAATTCTCTCTGTGAGGCCCCAAGTTAATTTGCTTAGCAATTTTATTACTCTTCAGAATATTCAGAAGCTCAAATAGCTAATCAAGTTGTATTGCCTTGTAGAAGTCCCACCAGACCTACTTTAATGAAAAGAGCATTGTTCAAAATTAATTGAAGTCCAATACTCCTACAATAGTGCCACGGTAGTCATCGAAAACAGTTGTCCTCCATAGGTTACCAACGTCTCCCAGGAATCTGGACCACATTGTTAATTTGCCTAGTAAATCCTTTTAGTTATATCGAGCATAAAGATAATTTTTAGCCTAGACCCTTGTATAAATTTCCACAAACGCTAAGTCAATGAAGTTTGAAATAATAAGATTCTAGTGTCGCAATAATGTTTCCCATTCTGCAACACGTCCGATTTTTCAAGCCATTTCCATATCTGATGTCTCAGCGCCTCTAAGTTGAAATGAGATGAGATCAGAATCAAATTCTATAGGTCAGCATGCTCTATAAACTGCAAAGCTCTGGAAATGACTGCTACTAACAAGCTATTAGACCCCAGGTCCCCTGGCTCTGACTCACAGCCTGGCCCGTCTTCTGAGGCCATGCCGCCTCCCTCACTCAGAAGGGCTGGGGGTGGGGGATGGGGTGACTCCAATGTCTTCCAAGACCGAGGAGGACATGGAGGCTTGTTGACCGGCAGAAGCTAATGCAGACAGGCACAGAAATGAATGGGTGCACCAGTGTGTAGTGCTGCCAGGCAGGGGTCACCAAAGAGCCCCTCGCGCCAGTCTGAAAGCTTGCCCTCTGTGCGCGGTTGTCACTGCTCTTGGCTCTGCTTGCTGTCCTCGCCACACTTCCATTCTGGAATCACATCCATCTTTTAGGCGAGGCCAACCAGCCCAATGCTATCTCCTTCAGGAGCCTATTCTGATTGTCTCACGTTCAAGTCGTCCCTCCCCCTCCTTGTGCTGTGGCTAGGGAACCGGGCATTTCTTTCCCATCAGTCCACACGCGCCTCGAGAGAAGGCACTGTGTAATTAGAGAAGACTGAGGCACACACCGCTGCTGTCCCAGCCGCCCGTGCCAGTACGCTTTGGCCAAGTACACGGTTGCCTGGCTGCAGCTACACTCGCCAGATTCCTTTGCAGCTAGGCATGGCCCTGGGAGGTTTTTGTCAATTGGACAAGAGCAGAAGTGAGGTGAACTTCCACTCCAAATTCTTAACAATGGAGTTGCTTGTCCCCTCGGCTCTTCCCCCTTCCCATGGTCAGGAAAGCAGATGGCGCAGACAAGAACCATACCCTGGGGATGGCAGAACAACAAGATGGGAGGAGCCTGGGTCCCTAGCAAAGCTCTCTGCAGCCTGGACTGCTCACCCTAGACACTTATGTGAGAAATAAATGACTATTTTTCTTAAACTATTCTATTTTAGGATCTCTTTGTTAAAACTGCTTTGCCTAATCACTAGTCAGCGCACAGGTGCTCGATTCATTTTGTTGTGTAAATGAAAAGATGCACGTATAAATAAAAGAAAATGAATGCATGAACGAGTACGTGACCGGCGGCCAGCTGCAGTTCGGCTTAAAATAAAACCTGTCTAATTTTCCTCCTGGTGTCTTGATTTTCCTGATAGAGAAGAAGCCAAGGGAGATCTGGGGGAAGTGAAGGAGGACCTATGCTTCGGAGACTGAGTCCCTCAGGGAGTACAGTGACTGCTTTGCCTCTGATTCGCTTTTCGTGTAATGTTAGGCTGCTCCCCAGGGATCTGCTATCAGAAAGCTCAGAAGGGAGTTTCCTCCTGTCAGGAGTTGAGTTGAAGTATTTGGAGCTGGCAGTATATCAGAGCCAGGGCTGTGTTCTGAATACAATGAAGGACATTCGAATGAATTATCCTTCTGATGGCAATGTACTTTAAGAAATTCAAAATGTGCAATCACCTACCTCGGTAAGGTGAAGTGTCGTCACAAAGTGGAGAAGAGCAATGTGTGTTTTACATTCCTCCCAAGGTTATAGTGAGAATCAAACGTGATCATGTGTGTGAAAGTGCTTGGTAAACTGCTAAGCATGGAAATGGACGGCCAGTGTAGCATCTGCCCACTAACTTCCTTCCTTCTGTGGTCTAGCCGTGTGGTTCTGGATGGGGGGGCTAATGACAGCCCCTTCTCCTGGGCCAAATAGTGAGAAAGTGACCCAAGTCTGGCCAATCATAGTCCCCAATTTCTTGGCCAGAGCGATTCATCCAAAGGGTGGACACATGATCCAGACTGGGCCAATGAGAGCTCCTCTCTAGGGAGGGCTTCGCACCCTCTCTCTTACTCTGGGATGGCCAGCTGGGATGACGTCAGCATAGAGCTCTTTGCAGCCCTGTGTTGTGAATGGAGGAAGCAGAGTTCGAAGATGGAGAGGGGTGATTGTGTGTAAGATCAACTCCACCTCTGTCCTCTAGAGTTACATGAATAAATTACATTCGTTGTATGAAAAAAATCCCTTTTTTCCTTAAGCTGATTTGAGTTGGGTATTTGTCACCTGAAACCAAAATAATCCTAATAAAATACTCTATGCAAGTAACGCATCATTATCCAAGAGACTGGTTCAAATGAACTTTGAGAGCTTGTTTAGAGATTCTTTTACAAAAACAAGGACATCGGGCCGGGCGCGGTGGCTCACGCCTGTAATCCTAGCTCTCTGGGAGGCCGAGGCGGGCGGATTGTTTGAGCTCAGGAGTTCGAAACCAGCCTGAGCAAGAGCGAGACCCCGTCTCTACTAAAAATAGAAAGAAATTAATCGGACAATTAAAAATATATAGAAAAAATTAGCTGGGCATGGTGGCACATGCCTGTAGTCCCAGCTACTCGGGAGGCTGAGGCAGGGGGATCGCTTGAGCCCAGGAGTTTGAGGTTGCTGTGAGCTAGGCTGATGCCACGGCACTCTAGCCCGGGCAACACAGTGAGACTCTGTCTCAAAAAAAAAAAAAAAAAAAAACAAGGACATCCTTGGTCTGGAAAAGTTGTGCTTTTGCACCAACCATGTGGCTGCTAAAGGGACACACACGCAGTGGTGAAGGTAGAAGAGGAGCCCGCCCAGCCAGTGGGTCCAGTCGAGCCTCCCCTGGTGATCACTGCGATAATTGTTTTGCTTGAATATTTCCAAGGATCGCCTCTTACCAGGCAGACCACTTTATTGCTGGACACCTCTAATTCTTAGAAATAAACCCAAATCTGGTCCCTTTAGATTTTTCCCTGGACCAAAAATCGTCTTTGCTCATATGAGAAGGCTATTAAGTTCTTCACCAACCTGAGTTCTCTGTCTGGGTACCTGACAGTTAGTAAATGTCCCTCTTTTACCATGATGCTCAAAACCACATGCACAGTTGAGGCTCTGTCCTGCCAGGGCAGAGTGTACCAGAACTGTCACCACCCTTGATCTGGACTCTGTACACCCTAGAAATACAACCTAAGGTTGCGTCTTTTTTATAGAATTCTTTTCTTACTGTTGACCATATTGAGCTTAAATAAACTTAAAGCCATTAATTCTCTCTCATCAAATGCTGTTAACTCATCTTTTATAAATACTTTCATGGCCTATTTTTTGAACCAAGTGAAAGAAGTCACATTGATTCTAACTTATTCATTGTGGTTCATCATTTCGTGTTTTTAAAATACAGAGTATGTCAATGAACATGTTTTCTGTATTGCTCAGAGTTGCGTTGCTTGCAAATCATATAAGCTTGCTGTTTTGACTTTATTCAAATGATTGATTAAAATATTGAATAGGATTGGACCAAGATTAAGAAACCTCCCTTCAGAAGGCCAGGATTTTTTTACTGAGTAAGGCCTTCAGCCAACTGTGAGTCCATCCGTGGATACACTGTCCAGCCCACATTGCTCCATCTGGTTTCCATCATGAGAAATTCGTCAGACTCCTAAACTGACTGAATTAATGCATTAATTATAATCATCCCTGAGCATTAGAGGAAGCTATAGACCAATGGGCAAGGAACAGGTTCATTTTGTGGGTGGGGTCAGAGAAGCAGCAAAACGGGCCCTGCAAGGAAAAGACAAGAGCAGCACAGAGGCCCTGGTGTCTAGGGGTATGGGAGCTTTAGGAGAAGTCAAGGAAGTTGGAATACAATGTTACCCCATCCACAGTTTGCCCAGGGTTTTCTTGTAGGAGATATACACTAGATTTAATCATTGAGCACGCAGTTATCTAGCTCTTAATAGTGGTGAGATATTGTAGAACAAGCATAGTGCTACAAAGACAGCCCCTCTGCTCCCAGAAACAAAATCAACATATACTCATTATGAGGATTTGAGGAACATCTTGGAGCCCTAGAGCCCTCGAATTTGGACAAGTAAGAAAATTGTGATAAACACCCCTAAGAGCAGGGGCGTGTGAGACTCAGCTAAGCACACCTTCTGGGGAAGGCTACACAGGATCTGTAACACTGCGAAAGGGGCAGAGCTCTGATGTGGGAGTCAGGAGCCCCCTGAACAAGTCCTCTGTGAGACTGCTGAGCCCAGAGAAGCTGGCTAGGACTTCCATGGGGACCTTTCACCACTGAAGTTTGGATTTGGGTTTGAGTGCTTATGTGAAATCTTTCATGCTGAACATTTGGGAGAAGATAGCATTTCAGAATTGTCCTAGTTTTGTATTTGTCATAACAAATCACCCCAATGGGTGGCTTCAAACAACAGAAACGTATTCTCTCACAGTTCTTTCTGGAGTCCAGAAGTCCAAGATCATGGTGTTAGCAGGGCCGCACTCCCCTCCAAGGCTCTGGGGGAGAATCTGTCCTATGCCTGTCTCCTAACTTGTAGTGACTGCTGGCATTCATGGGCATTCCTTGGCTTATAGCCACATCAATACATTCTCTACCTCTGTCTTCACATGGCCTTCTCCTCTTCTGTCCGTCTCAAACCTTCCTTTGTCCTTCTATTATAAGAATACTAGTTGTCAGATATGGGGACCACTGCGCAATCCAGGATGATCTTATCTCAATATTCTTAATTATATCTGCAAAGACTCTTTTTCCAAATAAGGTAACATTCACGAATTCTAGGGATTGTGATATAGACGTATATGTGTCTTTTGGGGGTGACCATCATGCAAGAATCCATCTCAATTTTCTTCTGCTGCTAGTAACAAATCACTCTCTCATCTTGACCCTGGGTAGTGATTTTGCTACCAAAAGCGATCAAGAGCTGCAGCTGGGAATAACAGTATGTATATTACCACCTGCGGATGGAAATGCAGCCCAGTGTTTGCTGAGACCTGGAGAAAGAACACATACGCGCACGCGCGCACACACACACATTCACAAATATTTTAAGCCCCCGACACTGATCGGAATCTTACTTTCCCTAGATATATCACCAACTAGAGTGACGGTAAGAACAATTTGCGTGTGTGTGCACACATTGTATATTTAAAAGAGCCATTTGACCAAGACCCATTATTACTTTTGTTTGTTGCTTTTATTTAATAGTTTGAGGATTGATTTTTGTTTATCATCAGATTGCTACATTCTTCCCGAGCCTCACTCTTTCACTAGACTACTCCTGCTCCAGCCAGGCCTTTGGTGACCAGCGATGATTCAGGGAGCTCTTCTTCCTACAGCTAATCCGGACTCTCTTGACCATGTTTACCCCACTCCTAATGGCTCCTCCCACCTGTTGTAACAGTCCCCAGTGCTGCTGCTGGATGGGCTGGCACTGAGGGTGCCCTGGGATGAAGGTCAGGGAGCAGGACAGTGATAATCCATTTGAGCCACTGCTTGAGCAGTTGCAAGCTAACTTCATGCATCCAGGGTTCATTCAGCAGACCCTCTCTGAGCACTTGTTATGTGCAGGACACCATCTTAGGTCCTAGGAGGTGGGGGAGTGTCAAGTTAATCCCTGCCTCTACAGCATGTAAAGCAATTTTGCAACATCCCATCTTTCGGCCTGAAAATTTTGAATCTAAAGAAGGCAAAGTCATGTCTGTAGAACATCATGCGAAACACTGTAAATGCCTTACGTTTTAGTTCTACTATATCTGCAGACATTATCTCATTAAAATTAAAGTTGTCACCCTGGTAAGGTTAGTAGCATCTCACAGTTTTCAGAGGAGAAAACTGAGGCTCGAGTGGTAAACTAGTTTGACCCAGGCTCCCGGTCTGTGCTCTTTCTCCAGGCCCCAGCACACATCAGGCTGTGTTTCCATCTGCAGGTGGTACTACGCACGCTGTTCATTTCTAGCCACAGCTCTCAATCGCTTTGGGCAACAAAAGCCCTGTCAAGGTGAGAGAGGAATTTGGTGCTAGCAGCGAGCAGCAGGCTGGGGGCTGAGCCCCGGTGGGCCCCTCGGAGCCTGGCGCCCCTTCCACACTGCTGTGAAAGAGGTGGAGTTTGTCCCTGCTCTTCCCTCTCCCTCCACGGCTCCCTGGACCCCGGAACCATAGTGGTTCCTCTGCTCTCCCTGACCCCGAGATTGCCTCTTCACTCTTATTGCTTCTCAGTTCTCTAATCTGATAAATTATGCTAATGGCTAAAAATAGGTCAAACACAGCACATTTCCTATCTTATTTTAAGCTTTGGGGAGATGAAGCTTTAATGGAAAACAAATACAAAGACTACTTAATGGACATGCTGGCCGAAGGATAAAATACTTCCATCATTATGCAAACATTTATCCAGCACTTACGATCTTGGAGGAACTGAGCTAGGAAACTCACAGGAGGGCAGGATGCACTTGCTCCCCCGTGCCGTGGGTCAGAAAGCCTGGTGCCGAGAGTCGGGCAAAGTGCTGTTCCAGTCCTTGCTGTGCAAAACTGAGCGAGCGACAAGTTCTTTGAGCTAGTGTTCCATAACATGGAGATGAAAATACCTACTCACAAGACGCTTGTGAGGATTCGATAGACAAAAGTATGTAGGCATGTCTGCCAAGTGGTAGGAGTTTCATTTTTGACTGTAGGAGTTCCTTTCCTTCTCAGAGAGCTCACATTCCGGTTGGAGAGGTAAAGTCACTAACATGAATTGACTTGAGGTTAACTACCATTAACCTTCCTGAACCTCATGAAAGAACCACACACTCGGGGAAGGTGGTAAGAGGATGGAACACAAGTGAGAACAGGCACAGGTGAGAGGACAGGGTGC
>NW_012151829.1:418304-453531 GCF_000956105.1 Propithecus coquereli
CCTTCCTGAACCTCATGAAAGAACCACACACTCGGGGAAGGTGGTAAGAGGATGGAACACAAGTGAGAACAGGCACAGGTGAGAGGACAGGGTGCAGGTGAGGGGACAGGGTGCAGATTTACGGCCAGGCGAGTAGGGTCAAGCACTTCTGGGGCTTGATGGCAGGAGAGGAGGGTAGTGGTGGCTGGCAGGGATGTGCTCCCTCCTTGAGGGGCTTCTTGTCTTCCTTGCATTCTTTTTGATTTGAATTACAAAAATAATACATGCTTTTAAAAAGAAAAAGCTAAACACTGCAAAATTTTATACATTCTTTACAAAATTTGTGTAAATCGCTTCTCTTACCCCCCAGTCCCACTGCCAACAGTAAATATTGTTGACAGTTCGGCGTTGTCCTGCCACACCTTCATCTATGCCCAGTCAAACCTACTTTTTTTTTTCATTTTAAAATCACTGCTTTAATTTTAAAATAGTGGTTTACCCTAAGATTTGTTTGGCAACTCACTTTTTTGTTGCCTTTTTACTCAAACTCTGTCACAGCTAACTTTGCACATCCGTAAGCACGATTTACCTCATTATATGAAAGGGCTGCATGGTATTAATATTACATAGCATGCATAGACCATAATCTATTTAACTTGTTCCCAATAAATTGTCCTCAGTTTCTCGCTAGTATGAGCAATGGGGCAATTTCTTCATTAACTCAACAAATAAGAACTGAGTAACTACTATGCACCAGGCACCAGGCAGTGCTGAGGGACACAAACGTGAGTACGAAAGGTCCCAGTCCCTGTGCCGCAGGAGCATGCGGGCTGGGGAGAGACGTCAATGTGATACTCACACAGGTACATGCGAAACTGCAGCTGTGACTGGGAAGCACACACCTCTCAGGGATTCACATAAGGGGGTGTGACTTGGTCAGGAGGTGAAAGGGGGCTTCGAAAGGGAAAATGGCTGAGGCAGTGGCAGTCTCCCAGGGGAGTAGAGTCACATTTATTTTGTGCGGAGAGAGCGGTTGCTCAGGGGCAAAGGGAGCCGGGAGGGCACAGGACTAAGGCCCACCAGACTGGCTGGAACACAGGAACCGGTGGGGGAGGGAGGCTGCCTGCAGGGTTGGACCAGCAGAGTCTTGGAGTCCTGCTTGAACGGTCTCCCCTTTGTCCCAAGAGCCATGTAAATCCATGAGCAGGTTCAATCAGCAGGATACAACCAGTAGATGCATTAGAAGGGAATTGTTCAAGCCAGGGATGATGGGGGTGGTGTGTGTATGTGTGTGATATCAGAGTGGCTCCTAGATTTCTGGCTTGTGTAATTTGCACAGCAAGGGTGCTGTTTATTGAGATAGGCAACAGTAGAAAAGGAACCACGGGGGGGGGGGAGGGGGAAAGAGAAAAGAGAAGACAGGACACAGCTGCCTCCTTCCGTCAGACTTTTGCAATCACTGTCCTTACTAAATACACCCAATTATAGCAATTAATTTAATGTAATCGGTTTCTGTAAATTCGTTTTTCTGTCTTTACACTCAGGAGTGGAATCCATACCTTTTAATCTTTGGATTTAAAGATGGCCAAAAGCTGGGTGGCTTAAAACAACAGACATTTATTCTCACAGTTCTAAAGGCCCATGATCCAAAACCAAGGTGTAAGCCGGGCCGCCTCCCCCCACCCCACCCCGGCAAAGGCTCTAGGGGAGAATCCTTCTTTGCCTCTTTCAGCATCTGGGGGCTCCCGGTGTCCTTGGCTTGTGGCAGCATCACTCCCTGTCTGTTTTGCCTTCACATGGCCTTCTCCTCTGCGTCTCTGTCTCTTTCCCTCTGTCTTTCTCTTACAAAGACACCTGTCACTGGATTTAAAACTCACCCTAAATCAAAGATGATCTCAAATTCCTTAGCTTTATTCCTCCTTTTCCCAAAGAAGGTCACAGTTCTGAGGGTGAGGGGGTGGACATATCTTCCGGGGGGACATTATTACACCCACTGCAGTCAGTAAGCACTGGATGAATGAGAGAGTCTGTCCTGTCACACAGTTCATGAAAGAGAACCGTGCACGCTTTAATAGTGCCAAAGTGGGGGGTGCCCGGCTGGTGAACGAGACAGGAGCCAGATCCCGAAAGCCCTATCAGCCCAGCTCTGTGGTTAACGATGAATCCCGTAAGATATTGTTTCACAACTCACCTGTTCCAGAAATCACCTGAGGTACTTATTAAACACTCAAATTCCCAGGCTCCTCCCAGACCTAATTTTTCAGGAGAGTGGACTAAAAATCCGAATGCCTGATAAGTGCCCCAGATTATTGTAATCTCATTCTTTAAACCCAATGAAGCCTGCTGGGGGGAGTGTAAAATGAGGCAACCACTATGGTATTTTCTCAAAAAGTTAGACATACACCTACCATTTAATCCAGCCATTCTACTTCCGTGAATTTACCAGTAGAAAAGAAAGCATATGTCCACACAAAGATTTGTATGCCAGTGTCCATGGCAGCTTTATCTGTCACAGTCAAAAATGGAAACAACCCAGATGTCCATCAATAGGTGAATGGATAAAAAAAATTGTGGTGATACATACAATGGAATTCTACTCGGCAATAAAATGGAATGAACTACACATCGACATGGATCAATTTCAATTATGCTGAGTGGAAGAAGACAAAAATAAAAGTACATACTCAAAGATCCCATTTATATAAAACTCCAGGAAATGCAAACTGATCTAAGTGACAGAAAACAGATCAATGGTTACTTGGGGATGAGAGGGAAAGCGGGGTCTGGAGGGAGGAACTAAAAGGGGCATCAAAAACTTTTGGGGGCCGGGCGCAGTGGCTCACGCCTGTAATCCTAGCTCTCTGGGAGGCCGAGGCGGGTGGATTGTTTGAGCTCAGGAGTTCGAAACCAGCCTGAGCAAGAACGAGACCCCATCTCTACTAAAATTAGAAAGAAATTAATTGGACAACTAAAACTATATAGAAAAAATTAGCCGGGCATGGTGGCGCATGCCTGTAGTGTCCCAGCTACTGAGAAGGCTGAGGCAGGAGGATCGCTTGAGCCCAGGAGTGTGAGGTTGCTGTGAGCTAGGCTGACGCCACGGCACTCACTCTAGCCCGGGCAACACAGTGAGACTCTGTCTCAAAAAAAAAAAAAAAAAAAAAAAACTTTTGGGGACGATGGATATATGCACTACCTTGATCATGGTGATGTTTCACAGCTTGCACATATGCCAGAATTGTACACTTGAAATATATTATTCAGTTTACTGTATAGCAATTATACCTCAATAAAACCATTTTTTAAAAACCCCACAGGAGCATTTTTAATTAAAGTGGAAGCATGATGAGATTTTCAAAGATCTGCCAGTTGTAAGAGATGAAGAAGACACAACGTAGGGGAACTAGGCAGGGCATTTTATTCCTAGTGTGAAATAAAGTAAAATCTTAAGGCTCCCCGCCCCCCCACTGGCTGACTGAATGGGCCCCCTCTTGGCCAAGGGGATATCCTAAAACTAAATTTCCTGCCACAAGGAGAGAGATCAGACATGCCTCATCATGCTCCCCTCCCTTCTTAGAGACATCCTTTATAACCCATTAATAGGCCTAAGGGTATGCAAGACAAACCTGCAGGTCCTCAATTTACACAACAAATATATGTCTGGTGGCTTGTCTCTGATTAACAGAGTCCCTTATCTTCAAACATTCCATGCCTATAAACAAAACTTCATGTCTTTAACCAATTACAAATCAAAGAATCTTGAAACCCACCTATAACCTGTAAACCACCACCCCCCTTCGAGATGGCCCACCTTTTCAGGCCAAACCAATGTATGCCTTCCACATATTGATTTATGACTTTATCTGTAACCCCTGTCTCCCTAAAATGTATAAAACCAAACTATAACCCAACCACAGTGAGTTCACTTGCTCAAGGCTTCTTGGGCATGGCTCCGGGTCATGGTTCTCAAATTTGGCTCAGAATAAATCTCTTTAAAATTATTTTACAGAGTTTGACTTCTTTTCCGTTGACACTAGGAACCTGACAGATTTTATTTCTATTCAAGATGGATTTTTGTTACCTTTTATAGTGGTTGCAGATACATGGTAATACAATTTGTATTTGCATATTGATCTAGCAACCTTGCAGAGCATTTTTTATTAATGCTAAAAGTGTTTCTATAGATTCTCTTAGCTTTTTTTTTGTAAATAATAGTATTGCCTGTTAGTAATAATAGCTTTGTTTCTTTTCTTGTCCTTTCAACTTTTATTTTTCTTGTATTAATCCACTAGCTAGGATTTTCAATGTAATGATGATTAGATGTAGTGAAGCAGAGCTATATTGATCTTAAGAGAGAATAATTTTAAGTTTTTCAACATTAAATTAAATGTTTGCATTAGGTTTTTTTTTTTTTTTTTTTGAGACAGAGTCTCACTCTGTTGCCTGGGCTAGAGTGCCGTGGCGTCAGCCTAGCTCACAGCAACCTCAAACTCCTGGGCTCAAGCCATCCTCCTGCCTCAGCCTCCCTCCCAAGTAGCTGGCACTACAGGCATGCACCACTACCCCTGGCTAATTTCTTTCCATTTTTAGTAGAGATGGGGTCTTGCTCCTGTTGAGGCTGGTCTCAAACTCCTGACCTCAAGCAATCCTCCCACCTTGGTCTCCCAGAGTGCTAAGATTAGAGGCATGAGCCATCACGCCCAGCCTGTAGTAGCTTTTTGATGTATACATTTTATAAAGTTAGGGAAGTGTTCTTTATTTCTCATTCGCCAAAATTTTATAAAATTAAAAATAGATGTGAGATTTTATCAAGTGATTTTTATGCATCTACTGAGCTGTCCGGTATGTATATAAAATGGACTGCAAGGGAACCCCTAAAAATGGCAATCGTGTTAGAGTGGAGAGGATATTTTCATTTGTCTTTATATCTGTTTGCAGCATTGTGACATTACTTCCATATTTTAAATACTTCCTTCTTCGGGGTACCCAATGGGAGTGTTTCAGGATCCAAATGAAATATATTTTTCTGTTCCTTTTCATGAAACCCAGAACATCAGCCTATTCAGTGATGGTAAGGGAAGAATGTCTACAAAAATTCAGATCACATAAGCATTCACATATTCAAAAAATATTTATTGAGCACTAATTATATTCCAAATACTGTGCTAGAAGCAAGGATTAAAAAACTGAATAATCAAAAGAAAGCTGGAGTGGCTAAGAAAAAAAAACAGAACTGAATAAGACTGGGCCCCTTTCTTGGGGAGTGAGCATTGTGTGGTGCTTAAAAGTGCTAGAGCTAGATTAACCTTTTATGAGCATTTGATCTTGGGTAAATTACTTACTAAAACTTCAATTACCTCACTTGTAAAAATAATAATATGAAACAATAATAGCACATTCTAATGGATTTTGCAATGGTTAAGATGCAATGATTAAGGGGCTACTAATATTTCAACTTAAACAATAAGGAAAATATATCTCTTCACACAAAAAGAAATCCTGATGCACCTTGCTTGGTTAACTCGGTAATCAATGGACTCAAAGACTCAATTACTTTCCATTTCTTGGTTCCAACATTTTCTTTATGTCTCCTTGTTCTTGGGCTAATTTCCCTCCTAGCTGCAGAATGATTGCCAAAGTTTCTGGCATCCACAAACTGTCAAAAAGGACCTTCCCTTTTCCCACCCATTAGCCTTCTCTTCATATTTCACTGGCCGGAATTGTAGTACATGTCCAGGCTGAAACCAATCACTCTAAGAGAAATTAGATCACAGTAATTGGTGGAAGCAATTGAGATATATCTTTCCTTGAGGAAGAGTAGTGGACATCCAAAAAAATTAGGGCTGTGCCAGCCAGGAAGAAAGAACCTGGTTGTTTGGTAGGTGTGGTAGTGTAATATTATGATATATAAATATATATTGGTTTTCATCCATGGTTCCCGTCATAACTCCCATATTCCCTGTTATAGTCTTTTGCTATAATGTTGGGGTGCTTTAAGTGTCAGAAGTGGCCTCGGCAAGCAGAATCAATCTCTCTCTCTCTCTCTCTCTTTCACCTTCCCCTGCCCTCCTTTCGCCTCCCCAAGGCAGGAACCTTCCCTTGCCTTTTTCTCTTTGAGTTGGCCCTAAAGAAAATCTCTAATTGTAGGTCCTAAGACCCCCATTTCAGAAGGGGTCCTGCCACGTATCCTGGAGGAAGGAAGGCTGCACAGAGACGCCAAGAAGAATCTGAACAGACCTTGCTGAGTTTCCACACTCAGTCTATTAGTATTAGCTCACACACATTTTGTCCAATCACATTTCTACGTGGTTGTCAATCATGCCTATCCAACAACATCTCCATAAAAGGCTCAAGAGGACAGGGTTTGGAGAGCTTCTGGATATTGAACATGTAGAGGCTTACAGGAAGATGAACGAGAACCCATCCATACGTCGGGAGGGTGGCACACCCCAAATGCACAGGGACAGAAGCTCCTGCCTTCGGGACCTTCCGGATCTTGTCCTGTGTATCTCTTCATCTGGCTGTTTCTTTGTATCCTTTCCAATATCCTTTGTTACACACCAGTAAACTAAGTGTTTCCCCGAGTTCTGTGAGCCACTCTAGGAAATTAATTGAACCCACGGAGGGGGTCGTGGGAAGCTCGACTTGAAGCCAGCCATTCAGAAGTCCCAGAGGCGGGGACTTGTGACCTGTGGGAAGAAGGGGGAAGTCTCGTGGGACTGAGCCCTCAACCTGTGGGATCTGAGGCTGTCTCCAAGTAGATAGCATCAGAATTGGAATTGAAGAATACCAAGTTGGTATCTGCTGCAGAAATGATCGTTGTGGTGGTGTGAGAACAGAGGAAAAACACAGTTCGTGTTTTTTCTTCAGAGTAGCCAACAAAAGTGCCTACTGTAGGGCTGTTGTAAAACTTTAATGAGAGAATTGGTGTAAGGCCCTTGGAATGGTACCTGGTGCATAGTAAGCACTCACATAAATGTTAGCACCAAAAATCTTTCATGTATTTCACAAAGAAGTTATAAATCTATGCATGTTTTTAAAAAATGTATTTTTCTCATGGTGGGTGTCTGACGATTGATGTTAACAAGATGATCCTGGCAGCCCAAAGGAGGAGCCCTGAATGCGGCGTGGAGAGAGGAACTGAAGGGTGGGGAAGGGGGAGAGCAGCGTTGGTCAGAAGAGGCTTCTCAGAAGGAGATGGCCTTCAGTGAGTCTTGAAAGACAAATGGAAGTGAGCAGGTTAAAAAAAAAAAAAAGGGATTGAGATGGGGCACGATGATTCATGCCTATAATCCCAGCACTTTGGAAGGCCAAAGTGAAAGGATTGCTTGTGCCTAGAGTTTGAGACCAGCCTGGGCAACATAGTGAGCTCATCTCTACAAAAAAAAAAAAAAAGTTAGCTGGGAGTGGTGGTGAGCCCAGGAGTTCGAGGGTGCAGTGAGCTACGATCACACCACTGCCCTCCAGCCTGGGTGACAGAACAAGGCCCTGTCTCTAAAAAATTTAAAAATTAAAAAAAAAGAAAGAAGAAATGGAGTAGGGGTGGGACATGAGGATAGAGCCTTAGAGTCCTGGAGCATGTGAAAACGCCTGGAGGCAGGGACTACCCCATGAGAAGGGACAGGGAAAACCTTAGCAGGGGAGTGTGCCTGGAGGGCAGGGTGATACCAAAACAGGATATGTCTTAGACGACTTGATCTTAAGCACATGCCAAAGTTTATTTTCTTACTAGCAAAGACACCAGCAAGATGACAAAAGAATGTGCCGATGCTGAGAGGGTTATACAGTTGTGGAAAAGACTCTATCATAAGTAGCCCGTTTTTAAAGTGAGAAAGATTGCAAGGTCATTTCCCAAGGTCATAATTTTAAGTGCCTACTGGCCAGAGGACAGTTGTAGCAGCACAGTCTAAGATGCCAGGTGTGCCGACCATCAGTTACAAGAGAAAAGATGAAAGAAAAAAGACTTGGCATATCTAAGAAGCAGACGATAAGGATTCATTTATATCTGCTTTTGGAAGGCCAGGTTGCATCCCCTGCCATGAGGGTGAGGCCAACTGCCAGGTGACCCAGAGGTAGAGGCCACTGCTCAGGGCTTGAGCAGAGCATGAGTGTGAGGGGGAGGTCAGGGCCTGGCTCTAAGTTCTCACTTTAAACAAGTTATCTCTGGTGATTTGTTTCATTCAAGCCACAAAGAAGCAAACTGTAGTTTGTCCATGACGTAGTTTTAGGCAAACAGTTTTTCCCACTGAAAATGAAAAGTAGGTGTGAACCCCCAGAGATCCAGTCCTTCACGGTGGAGCCTGAGTGTCTAATGAGCCCGAATTCAAAATAGATCCAAGCGACCATTTGCTGACGAGCGATCAAACAGGTACTCACATACTCTGTGTTCCCAAAAACACCCCAGGCTTGCTTAACCTTGGGACTTTCATAACTGTCTGTTCCTATTTATGTCACCTGAATCGGTCAATAGACTGTGACTTGTGTTGACCAATCAGAACTCAGTAAGGTTGTGTCATTCATTTGCATAAGCGGACCACAGTGAGAACTTGGGTAGGAACTTTATAAAAGACAATCTCTCAGCAGGGCACTGGTGGCTCACGCCTGTAATCCTAGTACTTTGGGAGCTTGAGGCGGGAGAATTGTTTGAGCCCAGGAGTTCAAGACCAGCCTGGGCAATATAGAGACCCAGTCTCTACAAAAAAATAAAAAATTAGCTTGGTGCAGACCTGTAGTCCCAGCTACTAGGAAGGCGGAGGTGGGAGGATCTCTTAAGCCCAGGAGTCGGAGGTTGCAGTGAGCTATGATGAAGCCACTGCACTCTAGCCCAGGCAACAGAGCAAGACCTTGCCTCCAAACAGAACAAAACAAAACGAAACAAAACAAACCTCTCTCTGTCCTCTTCCAACCAAAGGCTCCCTCTCTTCAGTCTGCAAACTATTTACAGTTTCAAGTTGTAAGGGTTGGGAAAGCTGGTGAGTTGAAACATATTCTGAAATTTGGCGAGAACTACTGCGGAGTTGTAAGGCTCCCTCTCTGGGATCTAATCCCCTTCTCCTGGCCCTATTAATGGCAGGCAGGCCATTACTACTCAGAAGGAAGACAAACTAAGACAGACAACACGCCCAGTGGTACAATTTCTTTCACAGTGATAAGGAGCTCATCTATGCTTTTAAACACCTGCATGAAAGACCTGATGTGCAGAAACTGTTTTTCAATAAGAACCTGCAAATGACAACTCTTATCTTAAATAACCAGTTTTGTCAAGTCCAAGGCAGGGCCTTTTTGTTCCCTCTTCAAGACCAGTGACTGCTGATTCTTCTCTGATTTCCACCAGCCCAAGGGCAGTAGCAGCCAGACAGCAACTGGACTACCAGCATTCACTCAGGTCTGGCTTGCTCTAGGCCAGAAAGGACAGCCTCTTTTGAATTGCCTCCAAAAAGTGGTGTCCTGCTAAGACAGAATGTTCCAACTTTGCTACACCCAGAAGATAAAACAACCAATATGTTTGAGAGAAGCAGCAATCAAGGGAGGGAAGGTAAATAATTTTGTACTTGCTTGGCCGCCTGGAAGTCGAGAAGGAAGTGAGAATGCCCTTTTGCCCTTCTGTGGGGCTGTGTGCCTCCTCTGGCCTTGGCCAGCCCTCTGTCCCCACCTCTGCCATGGCACCTCGTGTAGTGCCTCCCATTCCGGTGCCCAGTCTGGCCCTCTGAACTGGAGGGCACCATCCTCTGTCAAAGGCCTCGCTATGGCAGTGACCAGGGACTCAGACAGCAAAGCCTGGGGGATAACGCTTCCCCCCCACCATTCTTCCCTGCCCTGCAAACCTGTATCTTTTGACCCAAAGGTCAGAGTGGAAAGGGAAAGTCAGAAGAAAGTAAGCTGTTGTGGCCGACAAGTCCCGAATGTCAGGACTCTCAGGATGGCCCGTGTCCTGCCATCCCTTCTTGCATCTCACCCTTGGGCAACACGTCCTTTCTCCCAGCAGCCCACTCTTAGCGTGTTGTTTCTGTCCTTGGGCCCCTGTGACGCTGGCTCCCTCCAGCCTGAAACGCTCCGGTGACTGTGCTGTGAAAGCCGATGGGGGCTCCTTCCAGACGCCGTAGCATCTGGAGTGCTTTTCACTCAAAGTGTAGGAATTACTGATGATCTGTTTCCTCCACCATCCCATGCCCTCCTCCAGGGCAAGGACTGAGCGTTACGCACGTTTGTATTCCGGTCCCTCTCTTCGTGCCTGCACAGACGAGGCGCTCAAATCGTGCTCATTCGAGTAGACTGAACACGAGCAGGAGTGAGCCTGACCCAGCCTTGCCCGTCTTGCCCCTCTTGCTGCCCGCGGCGGGAGAAGGGGCACAGCAGAGACAGGCTGAGGCCAAGGTGGGCAGGTCAGAAGCTTGGCCTTTCACTTCCCCTCAGCTGCTGAAGAACAACGGAAAAAGAGACTCTCCCTTTTGATCTGTTCCAGCTGCCAGTGCTGGGCTTGGTGCTGTTCCTCCTATTGTTGGGGTTTTCCTGCTTGGGTCCCTTACGATGCCACTTGGGAGAAGTAGGGCTCTTTAGCGGGCAGATTCCTGAACCTGAAGGACTCTCTCCAGCCTCCATGGCTCTACTCTGGGTGGTTTATTTATTTGAAATCCTTTAGCAAATCCTACCTCCTAGAGGCCTGCGACTGAGCCAAGGCTGATTCCTCTGGGAAACAAAGCACCGCACAGGGGAAATAGGGAGGCATTGTTTCCTGAGGGGAAGGACACTTTTAAGAGCAGCTAATATTTTATTCTGTCAGGGCAGTAAAAGAGTCTTATCCAAAAAGGCCCAGAAGTGAAAAAACAGCAACCCTGAACTTCAGAAAGAAAAACAAAACCTCTAGAGTTTATAGGTCCTGGTCACCTCCCAAGCCAGCTCCAATCCCAAGCAAGGCCAAATGTGGAAGTTATACCCGCTTGTGTCTCTTATCGGTAGCTATCTGCTTTCTATGCCTATACATGGGCCTAACCGGGGTTATTTTTCCCTCCCTTCACTCCTTTCTCGCCAGCTGTCTCCGCCCTCCCTTTCTTCACCACTCTCTCCTCTCACCCTCTTTGTGTCTACAATCCCTCTCTCTCCTACACCTGCCCACACGCGCACACACACGCACACACCCCCACGCGCACGCACACACCTTCCCCATGGCATGTCCTCAAGCCCCACTCCCCTCTCTCACTCAATCCTTCGTACCCCACATGTCCTCTGGAGCCCAAACTGTCCTCCCTCATCACACAAGCCCCGGGCCCTGCCTCCTCAAACCGCGTCTGCCAGCTCAGTAAAAGCAATTAGCTGAATCCCTGTCCAAGTCAACTTGCATTTATTTGAAAAGTTATTATCTTACTATTAATATAGCAGGTCCCGGATTGAGGCAAAGGGTTATCAAGAGGAACAAGATCTTGGGAGTTTGCTCGGGAGGATACATATAAACAAATACTTTGGGTGCAAGAGGTAAGTTATAATGACAGAGATGTTCACAGATCTTGGGTGCCCAGAGGGGTGCTCGTCCTGCGAGTTAAGGGAAGGCTTCAGGGAGAAGGTGATGCTGGAAGTAGAGTGGAAGGAAATTCCAGAAAGAGGCAGCAACATAAACAAGGCACAGAGACAGGAAATGGCATGGCTTACTAGAGGAGTCAGTCGAGAATTATTGTGTGGGATGCTACAGGAGATGAGTCTGATGAAGTATTAGAAGGTTCTAGAAGCCCTTTTAAGCCAGGTGAAGGGCTTGGACTCTTCTGTACAAGAGAGGGAACACGGGGAGGGTTTCAAGCAGAGAAATTGTGTGATGTCACTTGGTTGCAGAGTGAAGGATGGACCTTCAGGTGGTCAGACTCCATCTCTCCCTCTCTCCTAAACTTGCCTGGCGAGAGCACGGACCAGGCCGGGCGTGGCAGGGATGGAAAGGAAGCAGCAGATTCCAAACACAGACGGTTTTTAAAATCATCACTCTTTGGTGGCTCATTGGAGTGGGGAGCAAGTGAGACAGAGCTTCAGATGATTTTGAGGCATCTGGCCCAAGTCACTGTTGGGAGGGAGCAGTGCCTTTAATGGAGTGAGGAGTATGGGAGAGGAATAGACTTTAGGGGGAAGATAATGAGTTTAACCCTACACTTTGTAGAGAGTTGATGGGTGGCCCCTAAAAGATACATCCACGTCCTAATTCCCAGAACCTAGGAATGTTACTTTATTCAGTAAAAAGGTCTTTGCAGATGTAATGAAGTTAAGCGTCTTAAGATGAAAAGCTCATCCTGGACTATCAAGGTGGGTGCTACATTCAATGACAGATGTCCTTATAAGAGACACATAGAGGAAGATTTGAGACGCAGAAGAGAAAGCCATGTGAAGGCAGCGGGGGCAGAGACTGGAGTGACACGGCCACAAGCCAGGGAGACCGAGGCTTGCTGACAGCCAGCAGAGCTGGGAGTGGGAGGGAGGATTCTCCTCAGGAGCCTCCAAAGGGATTGCAGCTCTACTGATGCCTCAGATTCAGACTTCTGGCCTAGAGAACTGCGAGAGGGCAAATCTCTGTTGTTCTAGGCCACCTAGTTTGTGCTAATTTGCATGGCAGCTACAGAAAGCTAACACAGACGTCATGTTGGAGGCCATCTTAGCGTATGGGTTCAGCAGACAGATAAATGGCTCTGAAATCTAGGGGTTTTCAGGGCTAGAGATGTGGGTTTGGGAGTCAGAGGTGACAGTGAAAACCATGAGGTAGAGGAGTCGATCCAGAGACAACAAGCACAGAGGGAAGAGCAGTGCGCCCACGCAGGGCACTGGGATGCACCACGGTGGGTGGGTGAGCTTGGGAAAGGGCCAGGAAGGAGGCAGAGAAAAATGGTCAGAGAGGTCGGGGGAGAGCGGGAAAGCGGCAAATCACAGAGGCTGAGAGAGCAGAGTTTGAAGGGGAGAATGGTCAAACGTGCCAACGTAGAAGAGGAGTCCAAGAAAAGGGCCCAAATATCCACTGGAGCTTACAAATCCCAGTTTACTGACGGCCCTGGTGGGAATGGCGCTCGTGGATGATGGGGGGGAAGCTCTGATCTCCGGGGCAAGAACAAGCCCTTCAGAGGCCCCTAAGCACTCAGAAGATCATGTTGTCCTTCCCATGTGTATTTCAAAGTCAAATCTACGCTAACTTATAACTGTAATAAAGTCCAACAAAATTTCGATTTTTCCTAAGATATCAATTAAAATATATGTTTTAATCTACATATACATACATACACACACCCGCCTATTCTTTCATTATTTTTTTCTTCACAATGCCGTGCTCTGCCAAGTGCTGGTTTCGGGGGTTTGGAGGTGAGGGGACATGGAGAAGGAGGACAGTCAGTGTAACCCAGAAGCTCAAGTGAACAGGGAAGGAGAGAGGGGAGGGTTCGAGGACGAGGAGAAGGTTGCGTTGTTGGGGAAGAAACTGGTTATACTCACGGGCCGAGGGGTGAAGCAAGGAGGGGGAGAGGGGAAACACCGGTGAGAGGGCAGGAACGGCTGACGCATCCAGGCCACGGGACGTGGTGAGTTGTGGGAGCCTGGGAGAGGCTTGGCCTGGACAGCAGGAAGGACCCGCCAGTCTGGGAGGCTGGAGGAAATGGGAGCAGGTGTGGGTAAACGTGTAGGTGGGAGGGAAGGTGGTGGCCTCAGGTGTCTCCGAGAAGGAGGAGACATGGTGGGGAGGGGGTGTTGGGGGCACTGCTTACTGAAAGGAGCTGGGACAGCAACTCATTTGTCCCCATCTCCTCGGCTCCTCTGGGATCTCCTTAGTCTTATGTGATCCTCATTGTTTCCGGGACCCGCCATCAGCAGCAGCTTGACCAGGTGCTTAAACAGAGACAAAGGAGATAGCCGAGGGGGCCGCTGTGGAGACAGCAGGTCCAGCCTCCTCTGCAGGGCCCAGCCCACCTCTCCCTTGTTCCCGGCCTCTGCTGTTGGCCTGGTTCCTTGTGGATTTGCATCAGTTCGTATCCCTAGGCCACCTAGTGAGTCTCTCTTGCCAGATGTGTACTTCCGCATCTTCCCCATTTCTTTCTCCTAACTTGGCCTCATTCACTTGTAACCTGAGTGCAGTTTTATTTCTGTCGCTCATATTTACTGAGCTGGGACACATGTGCACATGCGTGTGCCCCTCCACACACACCATGGGCATCTTTGGGTGTAGTTTCAAACAGCCCTCCCCGTGCTCCAAAACTTTTTGAAGTTCCATGTTGTACTTTTAAAACTTATTGGAATGTTGTCTTCTTCTCCATAATATATTGATTTTTGATATCATATAGCTGCATCTTAAACCACTTACTAGCAAACCAAATTGACCTTCCAGGAAAATGCCCATGTTCGTCCTGTGACTCCGTGTACCCCCTGGGACACAGCTGGCTACTCCCAGAGGTGTCTGTACCTTATTTGAGGAACATTGATCTACCCATTAATGCTTTCTTATTTGTAAGCCCACCAATTTGCTATCAGCGACACAGGCGAGTTCACGTTTGGTTTGGGTGTTATTTAATGGCATTAGACAGATAGAATGTTAGTGATTGTAGGGACCATAACTATGCTTGGTCCATCTGGGGTCCAGAGGGGTAAGTGACTGGCCTAAGACGCCAGGCAAGTTAGTGGTAGAGTTGGGACACATACCCAGGTGTCCTGACTCTCAGTTCAGCCCTTTCCATTCTACCAAACCTTCCTTCTTTGATGTTCTTGAGGATTCTGTCTAGTTCTAAAGTTACATGATTCTCAATAGGGGTACAGGCATTAACCTCTGTGCACTCTTCAAGACCCCTCTGCTCTTTTTTTTTTTTTTTTTTTGAGACAGAGTCTCACTGTGCTGCCCGGGCTAGAGTGCCGTGGCGTCAGCCTAGCTCACAGCAACCTCAAACTCCTGGGCTCAAGCGATCCTCCTGCCTCAGCCTCCCGAGTAGCTGGGACTACAGGCATACACCACCATGCCCGGCTAATTTTTTCTATATATTTTTAGCTGTCCGATTAATTTCTTTCTATTTTTAGTAGAGACGGGGTCTCACTCTTGCTCAGGCTGGTCTCGAACTCCTGAGCTCAAACGATCCGCCCACCTCGGCCTCCCAGAGTGCTGGGATTACAGGCGTGAGCCACCGTGCCCGGCCTAAGACCCCTCTGCTCTTCACGTACCCTTTCTCACCCTTCACTGCTAATCTCTGTCCATAGGCGCCAACAGCTTTATATCCCCTCTTCAAGATTATATGTAGGGCCTAGAAAAATCAGATTGACTTAATAACCTGAAAAAAATCTAATTATTTGTTTATATGTGCTTATTTGTTCAGTGGGCTTTACACTATTAGCTCAAACATCACTTTCAGTAGGACACACCCTTCCTTTAAACCCTGCATGGCTCCCCATTACCTGTGGCATCGCAGCCTTTCCCCTCCTTCACCTGCCGCTCTGGGCTTCAGGCGTCCAGACTGGGCACATTGTGTGTTACTAGAGGACAGGCCAGGCCCTATTTGGTCCTTGGCACATGATTTGAAGACCGAACAAGTGTGGCGTTGCCAGCAAGTGCTGCCTGGAAAGCAGTAGGGGGAATAGCCAAGGAGCGGGACTGCAGGTGCCCTGGGACAGGGCTCGTAACAGTCTGGGGCTGTTTCCCCATAACCCGCGTCTACCACATTCACTCCTTCTTCACTGTCGGCTGCTTTTCTCAGCACTTGAAGTTCAGTCACCCAAACTCTTCCTATCGTCCCCAGACTCCCCATATCTGCACCATCATAATTTATTCCTGGTATGAGCTGAATGTGTCCCCCAAAACTTCTCTGTAGAAATCCTTCCCCCCAAGGTGATGGTATTGGGAGGGGAGGGAAGCAGGGTGAGGACCCCACACTTACACACAGGATGAGTGTCCTTACGAAAGAGGCCTGGAGAGCCCCTCACCTCCTCTGCCCTGGGGGATGCAGAGAGAAGACAGCTGTCTATGAACCAGGAAGCAGCCCTCGCCAGACACCAGGTCTCCCCGTACCTGGACCGTGGACTTCTCAGCCACCCAAACTGTGAGAAATAAGTTTCTGTTGTTTAAACCACCTAGTCTACAGTATTTCTGTCCTAGCAGCCTGAACGGACCAAGACACTTCCTGAGCAGCCTTCCTACTCCCAAACTCTTCCACTTCAATCTACTCACTGCACAACTGCCAGACTATCTTCTTTAAACTGTACTTTTATCTTCTCAGTCCCTTCTAATGCCTGCTTAATCCATGAAGTCCAAATGCCTTAGTTTGACCTCTGAATCTTCTTGTAACCATCCTTTCCTCTAACAACTTCATTTCTTACAGATCCTCCAGATGAACTTCTCTAAACATAACATAAATGCCTCTCATCACAGACCAGCAAGCCAGACATCTGGGGTCGTGTAGAAGGCAGGCACCTAGAAGAGATGCAAACAGTTGGGAAGATTGGAAAAGGTGACTACTAGGAGCTAATAAGAGTTCATGGAGAATAAATTAATTATCCCACTTCCTAGATTCACTTTTTTCTCTGGTAAGGGTTATCAAACTGTTAGATCAGGGAATTGATATAGGCATAGTATATCTGGATTTTAGCAAAGCCAATTTTTTCTTAGTAATATTCTATATAATCTGTCTAGTTCAGACTTAGTTAAAAAAATAATAACGTTCTGTACAAGGTTGACGAAGTTGGGTGAACGGGCTATAAGGTGCTCCCACTAATGTGATACGTAACTGTATTAGCTATCCACTCTGGATAAATGAATGCTAAACTGCAGTAACAAAGAGAGCTCAAAATTACAATGGGATAAGTAAGAAACACATAACAGTCTGGGTGGCCCTGGCTGTCAGAGTAATTCTGTTGCATGAGATCAACTGAGGGCCTAGGTTTCCCCACTTCGTGCTGTCTTCACCTGCAAGTCCAAGTTGAGTTGATGCCACATGCCAGCCAGCAGGAAGGGGAAAAGAGAATATGGAGAGTCAGCGAATTCAGCTTGTAGGAAGTAATTAGAATATCATTCCCACTCCCATCCTACTGGCCAATTCTAGTCACACGGTCCACTCCTACACACAAAGGAAGCAGGGCAATGTAGATTCTGGATAGGGACCACGTGCTTAGCCAAAGTTCAGCAGGCATCGGGGACTCTGTGCTCGAGGAAGAAGGGGAGAGGTAAGATGCTGGGGATAGTAGCAGCTCTGCCACGTTGACCTTTGGCCAGCCATTTCTCCTCTTTAGCCTTCACATCCTCACCTAGTACAAGATGGTAGTAATGTTTACCCATCCGATCTCGTAGAGCAGTTTGGAGGACAAAATAAAATGAAACACAAAGGATTTTGAAATATTTTTTAAAATTATTTTTAACGATCTCGTAGAGCAGTTTGGAGGACAAAATAAAATGAAACACAAAGGATTTTGAAATATTTTTTAAAATTTTTTTTAAAATGTACTGTGCTGGAATGTAAAATGGGAAGGCCATTTTAAAAACACAGTTTGTCAGTTTCTTATAACGTTAAACAAGCACCTACCATTTGATCCAGCAATCCCACTCCTAGGTATTTGCCCAGAAGAAATAAAAACCTATGTTCACACAAAAAACTGTATACAAATGTTAGTACTGGTTTATTCATGGAAATAATCCAAGTGGATAAAGAAACAGTGGTACCTCCATAGGATGACATACTATTCAGCAATGAAAAGGAGCAAATTCCTGAATATATGCGACAACCTGGAGGAGTCTCAGTGCGCTATGTTAAGTGAAAGGCTGCGTGCTGTCTGAATCACTTCATATGACACTCTGGGGAAAGTAAAACTATAGGGACAGAAAACAAATCCGTGGTGGCCATTGTGCTGGTGCTTACTCTGGGTTTGTCAAAACTCTAAAAAGGGCATTTTTTGTACAATAATTTATACCTTAACAAACTTGACCAAAAAAAGAAAAGGTGCCGTGCTAATTAATGCAAGCTGTTAATTAATAATCATCTACCTAACAACTCAAAAAGTGCATTAACCCCACATCTGAATGAGACGGCATTGTTCATAACTCTGTCGCCCACACAGCACCGCAAACGGCAGCAGGGCGAGCCGCTCTCTCCTCCTTGACCAGATGAAGCTCAGAGTCCTTAAATTATCTGCTAATATCACACAACTAGTAAGTAAGTGACACAATTGCAATTTTAACCTGCTTTTCTGATTTCTGCTCTTTTCTCTTTCAATGCCATTATGCTGTCTAGGAGTTTTGAATAATGTGAGACACAGACAAAAGAAAAAAAAAAGAAATGTAGAATGCTCTGAAGCCCTTCTCTTCTCAGATGGTGGCTGCCCTCTCCACCCTGGGGATTACAGTGTGACTCATCTCTGGCTGTGGGAAAACAACACAAACAGACTCAACGGCGTCCAGAAATCGGCCCCCTTGCGACTTGCCAATAGCATCCTTCCCACAGGCCAAGGCGGTGGCGGACCCAGCCGCTCAGGTCCCAGGGCCAAAATAAACAGCAGAAGAAGTAGGATGGTGACAGCTTCCCAACCCAGGAGGACTGTGACGGGACGTGGGTGCGGGTGCTGAGGATTAAATACTTCTCTGTCCTCATCTGTCGGAGAGATTTCCCAGACCTGGTCTGTCTCTCATCACAGCACAACGATCAGTGATACTTGCATCGCACATTAGAATGAATGAAGGATTCTCATATGTGCTAGGTGATTTGATGCTCACTACAACCAGGGAAAATGATATTCCTATCATCAATATTTGCGGGTGAGAAAATAAATGACAAGAGAGCTGAATTATTTTGCCAAGGACATCCAGCTAAAAATTGGTGAAGCAGCACTTGAACCCGTTTCCTGCATCCGAAGTCCATATTCTTTTTAAAATCCACATTCATTTCCTTCCATCTCTCTGTCTATGATTCTTACATCCCAGCAGGTACAGTACCTGTCCTCGCCAAGCACACAGGCTGGGGCAGGCAGCCCGGGCAATACCATGCTGCCCACGCTGGGGAACCGCGTGGTTGGAGATGGGCTCCCAAACAGTTCCTCATGGGCAGGTGTTTATAACAATGTATCTGTCATTTGTGAGCGTTTTAAACCAAGGTATATTTATTTATTTAAAATCATTGTACTTTGGGAGGAAGTAAGCTCTTTCAGTATTACCCTGCCCTTTACAAAATAATGTTTTATTTCCCTTGAACTGACCTCTTTCAATTTATGACGATCGTTCCCTATTCCTAGTCTTTCAGGTTATATGAACCAATCACTCCAGTCCTGCCTGTCATGGTTTGTTCCCATGCTCTGCTCTATCACAGTATGACAGCTCAGTTTATTGTGGTTCTGTCTTGGTCCTGTCCAAAGAGGGAAATTGCCAAGGAGACCTCATTTCAACGTGGTCCCCAGGGCGTGAACCCCAATGATACCTTCCGACCTAGGTGCCTTGTGCGTTAGGGAAGGGAAGACTCCCGGGGCCGGGGGGGCGGTTACAGAGCAGAATAGAGGGATATTTCCCTTTAGTTAAGGATTTTGCTTCCTGGGAGGAGAGGAGCTGTAAACTGCAGTGGCTGCTTTAGTCTTCAAACCTGTCTCCTGCCGCAGCGCGTTTCTTTCGTGTTCACAGTTTTCCAACTCACCTCACCCCAAATAACCCTGTTCCGTTTATTCTCCTAAGGCTGGGGACCGCCCCTCCCCAGTTCCTCCAAGTGTCGGAGCTTCTGTGCTGCCTAATTACCTGCCCTGTGGAAGCCAGGAGGAGACTCTGGTCCCAGCTGGAGCCCAGCTGCTGGAGAGATGGGATATTAAGACATTTTCCTTTCTTCAGAGTCCTTGTTGACTCTTCCTGGTGGCGATGAGCCCGTTATTTTTAGCTCCCTCTAAGCTCCCTGGTTAGTATTCAGGGCTGGTTTAGACAGCTCTGAGGCACACTCGCCATGCTAATGCCCTGATCCATTCGGTCCCATTGAAGTGGATAAAATTAACTTGCAGGGCAGGCCCATCCCCCAGCCTCTGCTCCCTGCGGCCTTGGCTTCTGTCCAAAGGGCCAACAGCTCTGGGGCCAGGGACATAGTCTTACAGGAGGAGTCTGGAATATCAGCAATTTGGAAGCCATAGGAGACAGAAATAACACAGCAGTGGGAGTAAGGAAATCAAGGTTTTAGTCTGGACTTTGTCACCAGCTGTCTGTGTAACACAGGGCAAGTCACCTTCCTTGTCTGAGCCGTGAGTGGAATGGTGTGGCGGACCGGTCGGCCCCTAAGTCCTTCCTGGGACTAAGATGCTATGGAGTCACCAGGTCTAAAACAGGAGCTGACTGTGAAGACACTCGAGCCTGGCGAGGGCATCTTGAAAGCAAGATACGGGTGCCTTTTCCTCTCTTCCTTTGATCCATCTGCTTCCCTTTGCCAAAGCTAATCCACGCAGGAAGTGGGAGTTCTCCTTCCACTGCCTCGGCCTCACTCGTCCCCACCATGAGTCCCTCGTGTCAGCTGCCTCCCACAGTGCTCCCAGGGGTGCTGGACAGCCAGGCATGCTCAGGAGTCACCATCCACGCAGCAAAAAAGCTTGTCTGGGCAGATGCAGTCCTGTCAAGCAGATGTAGGAAGCCACCGGACAGGGGAAAAGCAGCCTAGCTCCATTCCTTTTGATCAACCTAGGAATGATGAATTCCAAATTGTGAATCTTGCTACCCTTCCTTACGCAAGTGTAGACTCCAAGCCAGTTCAAGACATATGTGCATTGCCGTTTTCCCAGAAAGTCCCCTTGCTTTGCTTCAGTGGCAGGGCCAAACCTTATCCTGGGGGATGCTGTATTTCCTGCTGTCCTTGTTTCTAACATGGGGATGAAAATAGCTGCCTAGCCGCCTCGCTAACAGTCATGTGGATTAAATATTCCACATTTATACATATAATTTGGCCCAGTGCCTTGCACACAGTAGGTGCCACTTTGCTTTTTTATTACCCCTGGTTTGAAATTCATTAGTGATATCCAGCTCTTACTGAGTGCTCACTCTGGGCCAAGTAGAGTGCAGTAGACAAGCAAGTATGGTGCTTTACAGTAAAGATTACTATATTCCCTTTCACAGAAGAAAAATTGAGAACACAGGAGAAAAGCAGCTTGCACAAGCTCACGTTGTAAGTGTAAAGCTGGGAGTTAAACCCAAGCTCTCTGAGGCTGGCGTCTGAGCTTTCAGCCTCTGCATATAAAGACATGACTTTTTAAATGTATTTGCCCTTAAAGGTCGTATTCACTTTTAAAATTCCCATGAGCCCTGCACAAAGTATATTTTAATAGATATTTTATTGATGAATCAAAACTATGAGCAATCCCTTCCTCACATCCTAATGCTTTGGTAACCAGCCATGAATCCTGCCCCGGTGCTCCTCTCGTGTGGAAGCCGGTGACACAGCCCTCTGCGTCCCCGACTGCCACATACGTCTTCCTTTCCCCCAACCTCCTTTTCAAGCTCACGGATTGTGATATCTGCACAATTTTTGTTCAGGCCAAATCAACTATGGATCGGTTAGTAAAGGTTCCTTCAGCACCAAGACATCTTCCTTCCAGGTAAAGCCCCAAACCTTTCCTCCATTGTCGCCTGCTTCGTGTTGCTGTTGAGAGCTGGACTTGCCAGAACTCCTTGGTCCCCCTCCCAGCCTTCCTTGAGGGTACCAGTCCCACTGGGCTGACCTGTGGCCCCTCCAGGACCAGGTCACAACAGTGACCACTTCTGAAATAAGCAGAACAGGCATGGGGACCGTGGAGTCTCGTTGACCTGCAGCTGTGAGACACACCGACGTATGTGTGTATTTACCTTTAAAAGGCTCTCTCTCGAGGCTTCTACTAGGGCTGCATGTTGATTGACCAATAACCCCTCGGGGTGTAGTTAAGAGAACTGTGTCTGGGACAAAGACTTCCAAGTAGAACAGGCTGGCTGACTGTGCTGGGGTGGGCCGGATGGGACCAGCTGGCTCTGGCAGGTTTCCCAGGCAGCCTTACTCTAGCCTTATCTTCCAGTTCACCCCTTGTACCAAACACGCGCATCTGGGTGACCCGGCCCAGCTGCTGCAGAGGGAGAGTTCTTTAAACTACTGCTGGTTGGACAAAGATTAGGCAAAACCAAGCCCAGTGCATTATTTTCATGGCCCTTTCTGCAAGCAGGTCATACTTGAAGGGACCACAGCTGGCTGGCACCTGCCCCTCCCTCATTCTGAGTTTTGGAGTCTGAGGAAACTCTCGTAAACCGTCTAATGCTGGGACTATGCGTTTTATTGTAATCATAAACAGAACCCATCCCACAATAGGTGCACTTGGGCACTTGGTGAAATAATAAACGTAGTCTGTTTTGCTTCCTATTCATCCAGCCCAGCAGGCTCTGGAACAG
Source organism: Propithecus coquereli (assembly GCF_000956105.1). NCBI lineage: Eukaryota > Metazoa > Chordata > Mammalia > Primates > Indriidae > Propithecus > Propithecus coquereli. The sequence goes on from NW_012151829.1 coordinate 440,623, forward strand.
CAGAGGATGGGGTGGTGCAGCTGAGCAGAACTCCGGGTGGTAGTGCTTCTGAGAATCAGGGAGGGAGTGTTCTCGCCTTGGACTCAGGGACCCAGTGTGGATGCTGACATGCACGGCAGTTCTTCCGCACCTAGTGGTACGGGGCCCAGTTCAAACACCAGTTTACCAGCTGTGTGCGCTGGACAGACTGTTTAACCATGCTGAGTCTGTTTCTTCAACTGTGAAATAAGGCACTAGAATTTAGGGTAATCCCGATGAGTAAAAGAGTTAGCGGTTGAGGTTCTGGGGCCTAGGTTCCCTCTGTCAAGAATCTGCTCACTCCCTGAGGCTGCGATTGGAAAATCTGCCTCGGAAGCCTGTCCTTGGTCAGAGAAGCCCCCTCGCCAGGGCTAAAAGAGAGTTATGGGCCACTTCAAAATCCATAACTGTCGTAGTGTGGCTACAATTAAAAAAAAAAAACAACCAGAAAATGACATGTGTTGGCAGGGATGTGGAGAACTGGAGCCTGCACAGGAGTTGGTGGGAGTGTAAAATGGTGCGGCCACTACGGAAACAGTATAGCAGGTCTTTAAAAAATGAAAAATAAAATTGCCATATGATCCAACAACTCCACTTCTGGGTATATACCCAAAAGAATTTAAAGCAGGATCTCAAAGAGATACTGAACATGTATTTTCATATTAGCATTATTCACAATAGCTAAAACGTGGCAGCAGCCCAAGTGTCCATGACAATGAATAGATAAGCAAAACGTGGTCTATACACACAATGGAATGTTATTCAGCCTTTAAAAGCAAGGGAATTTTGACATATGCTACAACGTGGATGAATTCTGAAGACATTATGATAAGTAAAATAAGTGAGTCACAAAAGGACAAATACTTTCTAATTCCACTTACATGAGGTATCCAGAGTAGTCAAATTCACAGGGACAGAAGGTAGAATGGCAGATACCAGGGGTTGGCGGCAGTGGGAGTGGGGAGTCTTGTTTAATCGGTACAGAGTTTTAGTTTTGCAACATAAAAAGAGTTGCAGAGATGGGTTGCATAACAATGCAAATGTATTTAACATAACTGAACTGTGGCAGCCAAAGGTGGTAAATTTAATGTTAAGTGCATTTTACCACAATAAGAGAAAAAGAGTCATGGAAAACAATGGCAGTGACAGATGACAGGGGTCTTCAACCAAGGCAAGCACTTTCATTTGTTTGATTTTCTCTGCAGATGTAGATAATAACAATAATTAGCAGAGCGAATGCTATTTAGCATTAACCTAGGCTTTTGCACATACCAATCTTCAATGTTTGCAGCAACAAATGAAATGGTAGTGTGATCCCCAATTCACAAGTAAGGAAATCGAGGCTCAGGGGGTAGAGTGAGAATGGAATGGGTTCTGTCCTTAGCTAACCTGTGCCTGGCACAGGACTTTGCTAGTCATATGGAGTGCGCCAGGCTCAGGGACAACAGTGTACCTGCAGCTTCTCTGCGGTCTCTGGGAACTCCCAATCACATTGAGGAGACCTACACAGCAAGAGAGGCTTGGGAGTTAATAAAAAAGGAGCTGGTGCTGAATTGGCAGGAAAGGGGGAGGCGTTAAGGAGGCCTCAATTCTGGGGACCAGAGATAAACAATAGCTTTGGATGGGAAAACAGTATTTACTAGCAGGAGAAAAAGGGAAGTGCCATTACAAACAAGACTTCCTACTGTGGGCACGTGGGTAAGAGGTCATTAGACTGGGGAAGCCTAAGCAGGGATTGCTATCATCAGCACATTTAAATCCACGTAATAGTGGCTAATATTCATTGAGCCGCACTTGTGTGCCAGGCACTGTTCCAAGCTCTTTACATACACAGTGCATTTAATCCTTGCAACAAACCTATGAGGTCAGTCTTATTCATCACGCTCATTTCATAGATGAGGAAGCTAAAACTCAGAGAAGTGAAGTGATGTAGTCCAGCATCACAGAGCCAGGCAATAGCAGAGTCAGGATTCAATCCCAGAGAGTCTGACGGCAGAACACAAACACCCAACCCTGACTCTGTGCGTTTGGTGATAATGGAGTCATTGCAAACATAAGAGTTTATTATTTAACCCAAATCATTTGTATTTGGTCATAGGCATGATGAGCAATTTTGGTTGGTCAGAAATTAACATTTTGAGAATAGTTGCTGATGTTCATGTCTTGCGCATGATACACATCACAGATGCTGCACAAAGCCTGTAGACCCACACGAGGAAACATAAAGGTGGGAGGGCTTCTCCGTGTCCGCTCTTGGAGCAGGTAACCAGAGCTAGTCAATTACAACTTCATCCCTGCAGACCCACACAGACAGAGTTCATGAGAGATGGTCACAGAGATCAGTAGGGACCTGTTAGTGACAGAAATCCAACTCCAACTAGCTTAAGCAAAGAGGAAAAAAATCGGTTTGCTCACCAAACAAATTTCGGAAATGGCCTGGAGCCAGTTTAGAAACACGTGATGTCAGCAGAGACTTCGTGTAGTTCAGTACCCAGTTAAGGCCCCACCCTATCCTTAGGTCGCTTTCTTAAAATTTGTCCAAAGGCCGTTTGCATGAGAATCATTTAGAGAAGTGGGAGAGGAGAGCTTTCAAAGACTGTAAATTTCTGGCCTGTGGTCCCAGCTAATCTGGGAGTCTGAGATGGGAGGATCACTTGAGCCCAGGGGTTCAAATCCAGCCTGAGAAACATAGACCTACCTCTAAAAAAAGAAAAATACATAAATTTCTGGAAGGGATTCTTGACCTACTAAATCAGATTCCCTAGTGACATGGCCCAGTAATCTGCATGTTAAACATGCTTCCCAGGTGACTTTTGCAAGTCCCAATGTGAGAACACTGCCTAGATTACAACAGCAACAAGGCATGTCGTGTGATCTGTGCCTCTGGGACACTGTCGCAGGCAGCCATGTTCCTGGCCTAATATCTCATCTGGTATTTACCCGACACTGTGATTACCTGATTAAAGCTGGTTTTCTCCACCCAACTGCAGGCTTCATGAGAGCAGAAACTACATTTCTTGGTAAAATGGCTTTTGTGGTATCCCCATTGCCTAACTCAATATCTGGCACATAGTGAGTGCTCAATAAATACTTATTAAATGGTTGAGTGAATGGATATAGTGACTTACGGTCCACAGGGTCACTTTCACATGCTTTCTCATTTTATGCACAGAGCAGCCCACAGGGAAGCAGGGAGGCTAGACATTGTTACTTCAGGCAAGAAAACTGAAACCCAGGGAGAGATAGACATGCACAAGTCACATATGTAGTACGTGGCAAGTGGTCTCACAACTCTCACTCTATAATCTTCCAATACCCTCCTTCAAACAGGGTGGGACAAGGGGCCAGTGGAGTTGCAGGTCACTAAGGTTGTCCCCAGAAAAGGAAATATGACACAAAAGATCCCTGTCCCCAACTGACCTGCAGGCCTCTTTCCTGGACACGCCTTTATGTTTTCTTATCTCTTCCTAGTTCAGCTCAACAGCAGTTCCACATGAACCTACTCCCTCTTCTCTCCACGAGTCAAGAAAGGAAATCAAAGGAAGAGTGAGGAAGAGAAGAGTCCAGTTCCTCAGAGATTTGCAAACAAGGTGTCATCTGCAGACAATGAGACAACGAACCTCACATTACTTCAAAACATCCTCAGACTACGTCTGCTGTCTGTGCACCCCGAGATCGAAACACACACACATCCAGAGGTGGAGAGCCAGCCGGTGTCATCAAAGTGATGATGGCAAATGCAATAATCGTCCGCAAAGCTGCAAAGGTGTTTTGTCATTCAGATTATCAATAAATATTTACTGGGCACCATCGTGCCCCTACCAGTCTACTGAGCACAAGGGAGGGAAGACAAAAAGAACATAAGACACAGACCTTGCCTGGAGGAGCACGTAGCGCCCTCTCTGTTGGAAAGAATGCGATGTTATGACACAACGAAGAGAGGAATCAAAGCATGCAGTCAGTTCCGTGCCGATATTAATGCTGTGGGAAGTCGGGGTTGAGCTGTTTGGGCTGGAGGGCAAAGAAAGTGGTCATGGAAAATGTGACTGGGTCCAGAGAGACAGTTATCATTTAAAAGGCAGCAGAGAGGGGGGACATTCCTGAGAGGGCAGGAATGTGCATGGCCTCGGAGAGGAGCAGAGAAGAGGTTCTGGCTGGCAGGAGGAGGTACCGAGGTGGCTGCGCCCTGTGCTCTGGGCCAGGCTGCCTCTTTCTGCTCCTGGCTTTGCTGCCTGCTAGCTGTGCCTCCATTTCCTCTTCACTCAAATGGGATGGTCACGATGACTATAAGAATAAATAGTCCCCAAATAATAAACATCATAATAATCAATTTCACAGAGTTGTTGTTTACAACAACCCTTAACAAGATTATATGAGTTGATATACGTAAAGAGCTTTTTAAAAGTGCATAGTTTAAGCCAGGCTCAGTGGCTCACACCTGTAATCCCAGCACTTTGGGAGGCCGAGGCGGGAGGATCCCTTGAGGCCAGGAGATTGAGAATAGCCTGGGCAACATAGCAAAATCCATCTCTAAAAAATTAGCTGGGCATGGTAGCCCATGCCTCCAGTCCTAGCTACTTGGGAGGATTGAGGCAGAAGGATTGCTTGAGCCCAAGAGTTCAAGGTTATAGTATAGTCAGCTATGTTGATGCCACTGCGTTCCAGCCTGGACAACACAGTGAAACCCTATCTGTAATTTTTTAAAAAGTGTCTGGTTTGAATAAATAGTGGCTGTTATCATTTGACAGCATTCCTTGAGCTCCTGTTAGATGGCTGGCAGGCAGTATTGTAGGGATGGAAGACAAGATCCTTCCTTTCAAAGATCCCCCAGGAAGGAGAGGGAGAAAGCCAAGCAACGCAATTACATTGCAATTGTATGTGATAAGCACTCCAAGAAGAAAACAGGGAGTACTCTGTGACTCAAGAATGGGTCACTCTAAGCCTCCCTAGAAGCATCCCAGGAAGACTTCTTAGAGGAGGTGATGACTATTGGAATCCAAAGTGCGAAGAAGTTTCTCAAACAGAGGAGAAGGAGAGAAAGGGCAATTGGAGGTCGAGGAACCACCTAGTACTAGAATCACCACACGTAGCAGACAGGAGGAAGGGTGTTGCTGTGTGAGAAGAACTGAGATTGCAGAATTAGGCCACGGGAGGGTCTGGGAGGCCTTGGGTGCTAGGCTAGGGAGGTAGGACTTGGTAGGCCATGGGGAGTAATCAAAGACACCGAAGAAGGGGAGTTTTAGAGGGCACGTGCAGGCTGCACCTGAGGGTGAAGTCCCTCCCTTCCTGGGCCTAGTCTCCTCATCTGTGAGGAGAGGAAGGCTGGGGGGCCAGCGCCTATCCCACACTCTGAAAAAGCGATGAACATTCAGACCTGGTTAGTGGGTTCGCTCCCGACCTCCGCTCCCCACCCACCACCCTCCCTGCAGATTTATGTAGTCACTGCGCCAGCCACAGCACTGCAGAGAGGGGCGGGTTAATAGACATACCCAAAACATTGTTAAATCTGTTATTCAACAAGTATTTATATACCAGCACCGGACAAAAAGAAAGTCATGGTATCTGCCCTCCGGAGGGCAGAGGGGAGATGAGGTCCCAAGTGAGGAGCCCAGACTTCCGAAAAGAGGACAGGCAGGAAGCCACGTGGCCCAGACTGCTCGCCCCTCTCTTGCAGCCCTGACAAAGGCAGCGGCCATCTCCTGCCCCTGCGGCAGGACGGAAGCTGTGTGTGAGCAAGTGCATGCCAAGGCTGGCTGGGCAGGGCTCGGGGGGAAAGACACTGTCTTTTGTCCTTTCTCTGATACCCACCCCCCTGCTGGGAAAGTCTGTCTCACCCATCAGCCTTCCTGTTAAGAGAGATTTTCACATTTGAAATGGGCACAGGCAGGGAGCGGAGGTTGCATGCAAAGCCTGGGCAGGACAGGCTGGGAACCCTAGAGCCGTCCTAGTCTCTGCAAGACAAGCAGACCAGTGGCTGGTGTAGTTGATAGAGGTTTAGGTCAATGGGAACTCTCTTGTTCCCGGGCTAAACAAATCCCGCTCCACACAAGCTTCAACACCAGTTCTCTGGGCATTGTCCCATGTAAAGGAATGCTTTCTTTGTCCAATCTTTTAATCCTGCCTTCTCTAGCTTGCCCACTCCCCCAGTTCCCAGACTCCCAGGGAGCCCTCTCTCTGTTCTGGTGCAGAGTTATTCAAATAGAACCAGCTCAGGCCCAAGAATGAATGGAAAGTAATAGGCTAGAGTGGTTATTGTCATTTGCCCAAAGAGAAAGGCTTAATATGAGTGGAGCCTGGTGGTCCTCCAGGCTGAAGGTTCTGAACAAGGTTCAGTGCCTGGGGCCAGAAACTCCCTTTGGGCTGTTCCTGGGGGCTGCTGGCCGGGATCCCCAGGCCTACCTCTCAGTTGTTCCAGGCCCTGGCCTGTCTGCTGTCCCACCTCATGACCACCTCCTGGGTGCCTCCAAAGGCAATCCTTGCTTGTCTGAGGCCCACGTCCTCAGACACCCATGATCCCCTCGCCCTGCTGCCAGGGCCCTGCAAATGAGCCCTGCTCTCAGCATTCGCCAGCTGAGTCAGTTGGGGCTTTTTTGACCCGAAAGGAAGAAGCTGAGGCAAATTAACATAGAGAGTTTATGTGGGCCAAGGTTGAGAACTGCAGCCCAGTGCTCCAAAGAACAAAAGAGAGGCTCAAAGGATGAATCAGGAGAGGGGGTCATACAGAAGTCCATCAGGAATTCTCATTGGCTTACAGAACTAACACTGGCTAGAGAGGGCTATATATACATTGTTGAACTATAGGACATTTTACGGCTACTTGGTGTCATAGCAAGTGGCTTCTAGAGGTGATTATTTAGCTCAAGGGGGAGTGACGTGACTGCTGTACCATTTTAATGCCTCTCTGGGCCTGATGATTTAAAGGGGCTCACATTCCTCAGTTAAAAATTTCTTTTCTGCTTTTTTCCCCCTGTAGCTATATGTAAAGTACAGACAATTTCTGTCTCACGGAAGTATTGTGAGGTTACAATTAGATATATACATAAAGCACATAGCAGATGCTTGGTAACTGTTGGGCCCATTCCAGGTAGTCTGACACTCGACCAACCAACACAAATTTTACTGAGTGTCTACTATGTGCCCAGCACTGTGTTAAGCACTACGGTTTTGACTCTCAGTTAACCATGTAATCAGAAAATCCGTATTATGGACTTGCTGTGTACCCAGCATCATGCTGCTAGAAACAGTGACAAATTAAAATATGCATGAAGCATGACACGGTCCCTTCCCATGTGACTCTTACACTGAGGAGATTAAGCACATGCACAGAAAAAGTTACAAAGTTAAATAACAATACCAGCAAGGCATAACAACACTGAAAGAACAAATGCAAGAACCATAAGATGCACACAGTTCACTGCTAAATGCGATGGATGGTCCAGCGGAATAGAGGAGGCCTCGGGCTAGAAATTTGGAAATCAAGAGACGATGTAGAGGGGACAGGAAGAGTGGGGAGTGGGAATTCCCCATTTTAGTAAAGAGAAGAGGCTCAAACATGTCGCTTGGATCACACTGTAGAAAAGGTGGAACAAACTGGGTGCGGTGGCTCACGCTTGTGATCCCAGCACATTGGGAGGCCAAGGTGGGAGGATCGCTTGTGGCCAGGAGTTTAGACCAGCGTGGACAACACTGTGAGACCCCTGTCTCTACAAAACATTTTTAAAAAATTAACCCCGGGGGTGGTGGTGTACATCTCTAATCCCAGCTACTCAAGAAGCCAGAGCAAGAGGATTGCTTGAGCCCAAGAGTTTGAGGCTGCAGTGAGCTATGATCATGCATGAGCTTTTATTATCAATAATATAAAAGAAAATGATGGTATCTTTTTTTGCACTTTGCCTTGGGAATGCAGCCCATCCTAAGCCTTAAAAGTCTTTTTTGCTGGGAAAGAGGGGACTACTATTATAGAATGTGAATTATGTTTTTTAAAATTAGTTTTCACATATTACTTGCTAATTTATTTGGTTTAGGAATATAAAACTCTAACTATTCAAGAGAGAACAGCCCTCTGTGTTTCATTTATCTCGAAACCCAATTTCTGCCCGCTACCATAAGAGACAATTCTTTGAAGATTCCAGGTAGATGCACACATGCACCCCAGGCCTGCAGGACGGCCTGGTGCCAGGTGTGGCTTCCTTCTCCACCCAACTAGTCTCAGCCTGGCACCTTCTGGCTCTAGCTATGTGGACTTTAGTCTTTCCATTCCTTCTCCTGGCAAGACTCAGCAAATCAGAGGGGCTCAAAGAACTCAAGGTAGTTGTCTGTTGTCCACCATAAGCAGGAATAGGATTAGCAAGAACATGCAAAATCCATACTCCACGCAACCTGCTTCTTAAACCCTTCACCGTAATTGCTAATTGGCTCTAAGGCAATTGATCTTAAGTCCTCAGCCTATTCCTCCTCTGGTGGGTGTGTTAATGGGAGAGCCAAAAGGCAGCTGGCAACGAGAAGGGCAGAGAAAGGGCAAGGAAGAGGATCTACAAATTGAACCATTAGGCTATGAATAATTGAGAGTTGACTCTACTTGAAAATTGGCTTTTGTAATGGTTTGGCTAGAGCTGGGGCCCAGGAGGCTCCATTCTAGCCTCGTCATGATAACCATGGGGCCAAAAGCCAGGTCTGCATGGTACTTCCCTAAATGGAACAGCTGCTGCTATCGTCATCCCAAGGAAGGTGTCTCAGCGGGCAGTAGCTCCTGAGCAGTCCTTCAGCCTTATCATCAGGAGCAGGGAAAGGCTCTGAGACCAGGTCCCGCACAGCCTAGAAAGACAGTGATCTTCCGTCAATTAGGGCCAACACAGGGAGGAATGAGTGAACTGGGCTTTTGGCTTAAAGGCCTTGAATTTTGAAGCTCGAAAGTGCTTTGCAGCTTTTTTTGGTTTTCCTTTCAATCTTAGAGGTAGAGTTTCATGGGAATCAAGATCAGCGCAGGGACGGGATTTGCCGCAGGTAGTGACTTGCCATCTTACTGCCATGTTGGCGCAGAGCCTCCACTGCGAATGAACCATAAGGCTGGGTCACATCCACTTTGCACCTGCGGGGGTGGCAAGTTGAGCCTCTCTGAACACCCAATCTGCAAACTCACTAACGAAGGGCTGTTTACAAAAAGAGGCAGTCAGGAGTGTGCAGGAGACAGACTGGGGCTCTATTTAAGCTGTGTAACCCTAGCAAATCACAGAGTCCCTGTACGCTTCAGTTTCTCCCTCCATAAAAAAGGGACAAAAACATTTACAACTCAGAATTGTTGGGAGGAATATATATGATCAAAATTCTTAGTGTCTAGCATGACAGATGTCGGTCAATAAACTTGTCTCCCCCCTTACATATCCAGTGGTAGTAGCATCTGTGGTCTCTTGACAAGGGGACTGTTCCCTTCTGAAGTAAAGAGCACCCAAGCAGGAGCTGCTGTTGGCGTAGGACCTTCTGTTGAATCATGCTGTTCTCTTTGTTCTTCCATGGAAGGCAGAGGAACTCCTTATGTTTGACGTCTTTGGAGCCTTGATCTTGAAAGACAATAAGGACACTGCTCTGCCTCTGAAAAGGAGCAGCTCAAGTTCAAGGCAAGTGAAAGTATGGAAAGCAGCAAAATATTATGGAGACTCTCAGACTCCTCTGAAGGCCAAACCATGAGCATCGAGATAAGACAGAGCTTTCCTCAGTCAGCAAGAGCACCAAGCCGAACAGGCTCCTGGGACAGCAGGATGAAGAGTGTTCATCGCAGTCAGTCTTTGGTCGGTTCATGGAGAGCCTGGCATGGAGGCTAACCTCGACAGAAGACACGAAGGGGCACAGGTGTGTGTGCTGGGTTTGAGAGGTCGGGGTCTTTCCATCTCACCAGCCATCGGGAGAAGACGCTGAAAAGAGACACTGACTCAGGGATGGCAGTGAGGAAGTCTCCTACTTCATCAGTTTACCTGGATTATTGTTTAATTCTTCCAGTCTTTGGGCTTTTGACAGTTGAGCGCCCCAGCCAAGAAGAGGTAGAAGAAATGGAACAGAGGGTGTTCCTGAGAAATATGGGGAAGAAGTTATTGTCAACTGGGTTGCAGAGGGGACGTATCAGGGGCTCCCCTGCCTGCAATTATGGTGGCGTCAGATGTGGGCATGGGGCTCCTCAGACTGTGCCCAGAGCACTCACCACGGCCCGTGGTGCTGGCCGGGAGGCACTCAGTCCAGTCGCAACCCCTCCTTCCCCTTCCCTCGGCCTTGGCGGGGCTGTCTGTCTCCTCAGGGCAGCCAAAGGAGATGAGCTCATTCCCAGAATCTGAGTGGTGGCTGCCACCCTATCTTCCCAGCTATTGCTGAAGCGGGGCAGTTGAAGCCGGGCAGGGCATCGTGATGGCACCAGGCCAGCCTCGCCTCAGGCAAACCTGCCGACTCAACTGCCTCTTCTCAGCAAGCCCCGAGAGCTGGCATGCAGGAAGCAGCACTGAAGAGCTGATGGCATGGGCCACCTGGCAGGGACTGACCACGGGGAGGAGGGGAGCAGCAGCCACCTGCCACCCCATCCCTCATGTGCCTGACTGCACTGGGGACAGAAAATATGTGCTCACTCAAGGATTTCAGGGCCACAAGTAGAAACAAGCATATCATTAAGAGGGAATGTCGCAACATGAGAGATATGCCTTGCATGAGAAAAGTGGATAACTTGACTTGAAAAATCTTCAAACATTATGTTTGGTGTTTGGTAAAGCTTCATGGCTTCTTTTAAACAAACAAACAAAAAGCCACACATTAGAGTTTGAAAATGAAGCACAGAGTAGTATAAAGAATGAAACAAAATGGCCCATAATCCCCTCTTCTTCAAACTTAAGATAATATCTCTGGACATTTAAGGAAGTATTGATTAGGTAAAATATATGTACGAAATGTACAAAATGAGAAGTGAAAGCTCCCATCCCCTGATTACTCCTCTCCTAAAGGTAATGCTTTTAAAAGTTTTTTTGTTTCTTTCCCAGGGGAAAATAATATACACCTACATGCCCATGTGTCCTTAAACATTTTTAATAAATCAAAATAGCCTCAGGATTGCACAACTTCATGGGACACCAACGACATTGTACTTATGGTGCCCTAGGCCAGGGCAATATTGCTATAGCGCGCAATGTTAATAGTGTCCACCAAAGCTGTTTTCGTATCATAACATATCCTGGAGCTCTTTTCGGATCAATACACATAGATCTATCTCGTTTTCTTTTAAACATCTGACTTCATAGATCCCCTCATTTGGATGTACCATAATTCCCTCACCCAGTCCCCTACAGATAGATGGCTTATTTCCTTTCTTCTTTCTCGATTACATAAATGCTCCAATTAGCATCTTTGTACAGATATGTTAGCAAACTCTTTTGAACGTCAGTTAAGTAAATTCCTTGTGGGATTCCTAAATCCATGGGTACATGCGTTTTAATTTTATAGATATTGCTTAATCAGTAACTTCATTACAAGGAACAGCTACTCCAAGGAACAAAAGAGTTTCCCTGATTTAATTCCTCCCTGAAGGAAGGTAAAAAAGATTGACCTGACATTGTAACAGAATCCCCTCATTATTACAAACAATGTTGAATGTTCGTGCACAGACTGGGTGAATAGAGGGAGGTGAACGGGGTGAGGAAGAAGAAGAAAGAAAATTCTTTGGAATTTAAAAAGGCTGTCATCTTAGCCACTGATAAGAAGTAAGGTAGACAAAGGGATTGAAAAGTCCTCTTATACTCTATTACTTGGTTGTTGACCCTAGAGGGAATATGTTGTTCAGACATATTAACATGCTGCACTTACGGGCTCGTTGTACCTCAGTGAGAGCCCCCAAACAGTTCAGAAGCTAAGTGGGAATGACCCTGAGGCTGGAGGCTTTTACAGCGTGTGCCAGGATTTTTCTCAGGGACTCCACTGTCCAGTGTGTATTTTTCTCATCTATTGCAGCTACCCACAATAAAACAACTATTTATTATTATCTCTTATTGTTCTGCGGGTTGACTGGGCTCAGCTGGGTGGTTTTTACTTGGGGTCTCCAATGTACTTATAGTCATATGTGGGCTCTTATTTTGACTAGAAGTAACCAAAGGAATTTGTAATTTTTTTCCAGCTTCCCATAGATTACTATACTCCTAAAGAGAGGAGGATGGAAGCTTGGCTCTTAGTCTTTGAGTTGCAAGAGACACACCTAATTCAAACTGATTTAAAGGAAAGACAAATTTATTGGCTCAGGTAACTTCAATAATACTTGAGGAATACCTGGATCTAGTTGTTAAAAGAATCTTACTAGGAATTTATTTCTTTGCATCTCTCAAATTACTTTTCTCTTTGTTGGCTTCTTTCTCAAATAATGCCACCAAGAGCTCTAGGCTTAAGATTAGCAACCTTGACAGAAAGAAACCATCTTTCTCAGAGTAGCCTCAGCACCATTGTGAAGGTTTTATTGGACTGAGCTGGGTCTCATTCATGTCCTTGAACAAATCATCATGACCAGGGGAAGGGAATGCACTGGCCAAGCCTGGGTCTTCTGCCAACTTCTGGGTCTGAGAGGTGGAATCAGACTCACATTCATAACATGAACTGAGATCGAGAGTGAGTAGTTTATTAAAATGAAAGTGGAAGGAGACTTTGGCAAAGACAAAAGGTGTCCATTTATAAGACCCTTACATGGGACTGGTGTGACAATGCTAGGGAAAAAGTTATACTTTGGGTGACACTGTGGTTCAATTGGCTTTTGACTCCCTGGCTGTGATTAGAACACAGAGACATTTTCACCTCTGAAAATGGTAAGTGAATATGCAAATCAAGGAATCATTCAATGGCTGAAACATTGGGAACCATCGACTCCAATCCCCAACCCAG
>NW_012151829.1:454246-455302 GCF_000956105.1 Propithecus coquereli
TATTACATACCTCTTAAGGCTTCAATCTTCTCAGGTAAACAACCCTGGCACCTTCCTACATCCTGAATGTAAAATAGTTTGCAGAGATTTCACTAAATGCCCTTCTCTGGGCATGCTCAAGTGTCCTTCTTAAAATGTGCTTAAAACCCAACATGATCTGAATGGGATGTAGCTAGTATGAAATACTGTGGGACCTCCTTGCTCTGGCTACTACACAGCCATCAGCACAACTCAGACGACCTTCGGTTCTTAAGGAATGACATTCAACAGACAACTCAGGTTGAGCCTGGAGTCATATTCTGTTCCAAGGTCGTCTTCATCCAAGCTGCTGCTGAATCTTCCCCAGGCTATAACAGGGCAGCTAACGTTTCCAGCCTCTGGGGCAGGATTTTATCTTTATTCTTGTTAAATCCACCCTGCTCATTTCAGTTTATTGTCCCATTAATTACTGAGAATTCTCATTCTAACATTCTACAACCTCAGATATCTGTCCCAGCTTGAGTCATTTTGAAATTTGATAGGCATGCATTTGTCAAGTTAAAGATTTTTTTTAAAAAAAAAACTTTGGACAAACTACGGGCAAGAATAGAAAATGCCACTAGAGTTAACAAATCCCACCAATCATACTATCACTCCAGCTTCAGTTCTCCACCTCTTCTACAAGGATTTACAGGAGATTTTGTCAAATACTGTGACAAACTACTGATAAACCATGTCCAAGTATCTTTGTTAAAATATTTCAGGAAGAAAAGAGATTAGTTTGGCATTCTTTTACTCATTCAATTATCTAATATTAATTGAGCACTGACTCTGCTATTTATTAGCTGAGAGGCCCTGAGCAAGTTGCTTAAACTACCTGTGTCTTAATTTTCTTACCTGTAAAAGAGGGATAATAATCTCACATACCTCAAGAGAGCTGATGTAGAAATTAAATGAGATAATAAACATTAAGTTACTCAGAATGGGGCCGGGCGCGGTGGCTCACGCCTGTAATCCTAGCTCTCTGGGAGGCCGAGGCGGGCGGATTGTTTGAGCTCAGGAGTTCGAGACCAGCCT
>NW_012151829.1:455766-456237 GCF_000956105.1 Propithecus coquereli
ATTTTCACCTCTGAAAATGGTAAGTGAATATGCAAATCAAGGAATCATTCAATGGCTGAAACATTGGGAACCATCGACTCCAATCCCCAACCCAGTGGCAGAATCCCTTGACATCCCCTCCACAAACACTTAGAAACTCTCAGTGACCGGAGCCTCACTTAGCTGCCTTCCAAAGCAATTTCCTTCACTGTTAAGCATTGCTACATGTTTTTTCAGTCATTATAAAGTAAAATAAATACAAACACTTTAAGTGGTTCCAATGTGTGACACTTTACATGCATTGTTTCCATTTTTTCATAATATTTTTGTGAAAAGATTTACGATTATTAGCCCCACTTTATAGAAGAGGAAACCAAGAGTAGAAAAAATTAAGTAACTAAGATATCTCAAGGACAAAATCCTCATGGTAGGCCAGGCGCGGTGGCTCACGCCTGTAATCCTAGCACTCTGGGAGGCCGAGGCGGGTGGATC
>NW_012151829.1:456993-469982 GCF_000956105.1 Propithecus coquereli
CTCCCCAGTCCCTAGCACACACACCTTTCTCCAGACATAAAACTTCGTGTAATTTACCAAAGGAAGAAGATTCTTCCCCTCTCTCATCTCCTCCCCCCTCCATACTTTCAAGGCCACCCCAAGGTCACCATAATACCCAACTCCAGGGGGAACCACTTGCATAGAATTCGTGCTAAATGGCAAGCCCCTCCAGCCGTGCAACACAGCAGGGCAGCTCAGCTCTCCCTGTAGCTCCATGCTCCTGGCTCCTTTTGTGGGCTCTGAATTCTTGCTAGATGAAAACGTTGCTAGCTTAGAGCACCACACTAAGGTACTAGATATGAGTGGGTGGTAAGGGCGGACAAAACCATTTTGCTGACACAGAGGTTACTGTCGGAAGAAGACAGCGCTTGGGAATGCCTAGTGATCAGTGTGGTGCTGGGGCCAGCCAAGAGGAGGCCTAGGCCACCCCGGAGGAAAGGTAGCCGGCTTTCACCCGGACCAACAGCAGGCCAGGCCTGTATCAGAGCTTTACCACGGAATCTCATTTACTCTTTGGTAGGCCCCTACATAGATGAGAAAACAAAGGCTCAGAGAGACTTGCCAACCCCCAGCCCAGGCGAGTTGCAGAAGTAGGATTCAAATCTAGTCTGTGTGGCTTTTACCCTCCACCCGACAATACTACCCAGGAGGAGGGACCTAGTAAAAATACAGAAATAACTGTAAATGAGGCAATGAGACTGTGAAGCTGATTTTTTTTTTTTTTTTTGAGAGACAGTGTCTCACTCTGTCACCAGGGCTAGAGTGCAGTGGAGTGGTGTCATCCTAGCTCACTGCAACCTCACATTCCTGGGCTCAAGGGATCCTTCTGCCTTCACCTCTGGAGTAGCTGGGACTACAGGTGTGTGCCACCCTGCCCGGCTGATTGTTCTATTTTTTTAGAGACAAAGTCTCACTCTTGCTGAGGCTGGTCTCCAACTCCTGACCTCAAGTGATCCTCCGCCTTGGCCTCCCAAAGTGCTAGCATTACAGTGTGAGCCACCACTCCCAACCAAGGCTGATTTCTTTTTTAAAAATTGTTTGTATTCCAAGGGATGCAGGAACAAATGACTACGAACTGAGAGGCTTAAAACAACAGAAATCTATCTTCTCACAGCTTTGGAAGCTAGAACTTCAAACTGAAGGACTATGTTCCCTCTGAAAGCTCCAGGGAAGACCCCTCCTTGCCTCTTTCTAGCTTTGGTGGCTCCCAGCAATTCCTGGTATTTCGTGGCTTGTTACCACACACTTCAATGTCTGCCTCTGTCACATGGCCCTCTTCCCAAGTGCACCTCTGGGCTCTCTCCTTTCCTTGTAAAGACACCATTAGATTTGGACCCACTCTAATCCAGTATGACCTCACCTTAACTGATTACATCTGCAAAGACCCTATTTCCAAATAAGATCTCATTCAAGGTTCCAGTGGTCGTGAATTTTAGGGTAACATACTCACCCCACCACACCTTGCTTCCCAATTCTGCTGAGGGCTAGCCCTGGCTAGAGACTAGAGCCCAGCACTGCCTCACTTTCGGATTTGATTTGTGCAGAGATAGCAGGTCAGCAGCAGCTCATCCCAGTCTACGGATATGTTTCATAAACCTACAAATTGAGCCATGTGGCGGGAGAACATTATTAAGGCTACGGAGGTCACTCGGGCCTTGAATTGCTGGAAGTGTTCTTGGGGCTAGCAGCTTTGATCCTTCCACGTGTAGGAGCAGCAGGTGGTCTTTCCTGCTCAGGAGCTGGACCCCACTCACTGTGACCATGTAGCAAATCTGGACCTCCCTGAGACGGGGTGGGTGCCGACCATGTCCCTGAGGTGCCCTGCAGTATGGTTGTGTGGATGTTGCCTTAAGTAAGACCGTGGTCCTGACAGGCCCTGCCCGAATAGTACCATTACAGTGATGAGACATCTCTTGCCACTGTACGTGGCCTGGATGTTAATTTGGGGAGTGCTGATGCCCAGGCCAGCGTTTTCGCAGTCGGCGCTGGTCTCTCTTCTCGTCCTAGCTGCTGTGGGTCGGGCACTCCACCTGAAAGCCCATCTATCAACTTCTCCACTCCTTCCGGTATGGGCAGAGCAGCCCACATTCCTGCATGCCAGCAGTCCGCACTGCCACACTCCTGCTACCTCCGCGTGCACGGTGTGCACGCACACGCGGCTCTTTTCCGACTCCCCATGTCTGCTTGTCCTCTCAGGCATTTCCATTTGCCACTCTTGCTTTGAACCGCCATGCTCCCCACCTCCTGCCTGGGCCTCCTGGCTCCCCCGTTCCAGCTAGCCATTCCCAGGTAGAGGTGCCACCAACCACACTCACATGCTGGAGATGCCAGGACAGAAGGGACAGTGGAAGGGGCCCAGAGAGCTCTGTCCCTCCCCAGCCTGGGAGCCACCAAGCAGCAGTGATTGAGCAAAACCCCTCTGCTGCACAGGTGGGGGCCAGGTAGACCACCCCACTGCACCCCATCCTGAAGAAGAGTCTAGAAGGAAATGGACTGTGAAGGCCCAGGCCTGTGGTGTGGCTGCAGCCACCCAAGGCTCTCTCAAAGGAGGCTGGGTGTGGGGTGGCAGTAGTGCAATCTTCTTGTAATTCTCCAGGTTTTGCTAGAACAGAGGACTGACCTCCAGCCTGGACTCTCTCTGTGGGGCTCTCAGTCCCTTCTCACTGCAATCGGTGGCCCTCGAATCTTCCCGGGCACTCCCGCTTTAGTCACCCACTATCACTTTTCTCCATGGCACTTCCATCTGCTGACATCACATCATTTGTAAGGTAATGCAAAGGGATTTGGCAATCTGTTTCTTGCCTACCTCCCTCCTAGAGGGCAAGGCCTTTGCCCCAGAGCCTAGAACAGTGCCTGCTCAAGCCTAAGTAGCACTTAGGACAAAGTCATTGAAGGAATGAATGAATGCGTGAAAGTGAAACGGCCCAGTCCTAGCAAGTGAACTGGAAGGAACTGACTTCAGAAATGGCCTAATCTTTTCCCTATTTTTTTTTTTTGAGACAGAGTCTCACTCTGTTGCCCTGGCTAGAGTGAGTGCCGTGGCGTCAGCCTAGCTCACCAACCTCACACTCCTGGGCTCAAGCCATCCTTCTGCCTCAGCCTCCCGAGTAGCTGGGACTACAGGCATGTGCCACCATGCCCAGCTAATTTTTTCTATATATTTTTAGTTGTCCGATTAATTTCTTTCTATTTTTAGTAGAGATGGGGTCTCACTCTTGCTCAGGCTGATTTCGAACTCCTGAGCTCAAACAATCCGCCCGCCTCGGCCTCCCAGAGTGCTAAGATTACAGGCGTGAGCCACCGCGCCCAGCCCCTTCTTTTCCTTATTAACCTAAATAACAAACAGAGAGAGGCTGTTTAAAGGAAATGATATTTATTTGGAAATAGAGTATTGTATTGGGAATACGTGTATCTATGTGCATATTCAAGGAGGAAAAGGAAGACAAAGGTTTTAAAGGAAAAAATGAGGAGGATTAAATAATTGTTTTGAAATATCCTTGGCTACAAAGATCAGTAAAAAGGGTAATGCCAGTCCGAGGTTGGACAGGCAATCACCAGGCAGATGTCCTTGCAGAAGTATTTTTTGTGTTAGTTTGCGATGGCCTTTGTGCAAGGTTGTGGGTTTCTGCAGAGTATCATGTGATAGTTTTTGTTATCAGGCATGCAAGCACGAGAACCTTCTCTTCGTGATCTTTACAAGCTCTATTTGTTGGGGGGTTTTGTTTTTGTTTTTTAACATTAGTGACTCCATTTTGATTTTGACAACTTTCACACCCTTTATTTTTCCTGGAAGAAAACCATGAGCAGTCCAGAGATTCTAAATAACTCCTCAGATTTGACACTGAACCAGGCTTTGCATTCTTTAAGCAGCTTTCAAGACACGATACCCCATTTGACCTTCCCCCACACTCTCTGCGGGCTGGGATGGTGGTGAAAGTGGAGGCTTACAGAGGCTGAGTAAGTTGTTCAGACCAGGCAGCCGGAATTTAAACTCAGGTTTGTCTGACTTTAAAACTGCTGCTTTTCGCCAATAGGTTGGGGATGACAAATACATTTCATTTCAAGAGCCAAGTGCGATTAACTAGAAATGTGACTTCAGGCCACCATTTTGAGAAGCAGTCTGAGACTGCTTGCAGGTTCAGTAGGCAAGAGCGCAGGATGGGGAGTGACAGTGCTCTGCCATCCCTGGGACCAGGCCACGCTGTCATATTAGGCTCCTTCTCTTAGACTCTTCCCCCTCACCATGCTGCTTCTGAGCCCAATATCCCTACAGTTCCTGCCTCAGCAATGAGAAGCCTGTGGCAAAGCTGCCCAGCACTGCCAGCTTGGTGGTGAGCAGAGCACTGTTAGGAAGCAATTGAATGCACATTTGGTCATGGCAGAATCTTTTGTCCATCACACAGAGCTTAGTATCACCTCCATGTAGGAAGGACGCCAATATGTTAATGGCAGGGGCTCGGATAATCCAAAATCATTTATATGTGTCTTTAGAGACATTACCTGACCTCACATGTTTGCCTGGGGTTATGTTATCCTCTCAGGGTCTGCACTGAGAGTGGGGAAGACAGCCCTGCCACGTGCTCATAACGGCGGAACTGGAGACAGCTGCCAAGAGAAACACTTGCTGCCCGTGAGCCTTAAAGCAGAGTCCATCTGCCCAGAACGGGGTGTGGACTGTGTATAAAAAGGCCTGGCTACCCCATGGCTGGGGATCCCAAGAACTGAGTCAGGGAACCCAGAAAAAGATTGTTGAGTCATGAGCTAAGCCAGGTAAGATGTCTCACACAGGCGCAATAACGGGCATGTTCTGTAGGGTGCTAAATAACGTGAGGTGTAGATGTGGACCCCAAGTTTAAGGAAACTATACCCCAGTTCAGGAGACGAGACCAACATACCTCTCACCAAGGCTTGCACGACCTGCCCCAATACTGCACTGGCTTCGTCTCCCTTCCTGCCCCCAGGAGCAACCTATCTTTATACCAAACACACTGAATTTCTTGTAATTCCCCTGATATTTGTATCGTGTTGTACCTCCATGCCTTTGCTACTGTTCCCAGGCCACATGGGAGCTAGTGCTTCATGATCCAAACTCCTGTCTGTGTCCTTCACCAGCTAGGAGGCCCTGGACAAGTTACTTAACTGCCTTCGTGCCTGTTTCCTCCTTTTAAAATGGGAATAACATTAGTTTCACCACCTAGGGTTGTTGTAAAAATTAAATGAGTTAATACATATTAAAGAACTTAGAAGTGCACCCAGGGCTTAGGAAGCTCTAGGCAAGAGTTGCTAATTAATATTATTACTCATCCTCCAAGACTCAACTTGAATATTATCTCCTCCAGGAAGCGTTGCAAAAAATACCATAAGCAAACTCAAAAGACAAAAGATTACCTGGGAAAAGCTATTGGCAACACATATGACAAAGGACTACTTTCCTTAATTTATGCGGAACGAGTACAAATCTGTAGGGAGACAACAGAAAAACGCCCAGTGGGCAGGAACCTGCAGTTCACGGAGAAAGAAATATAAACGGTCATTAAGCAAGAAAAGACGCCCAATTTCACTCATAAGTCAAAGCATGACAAGAGGCCATTTTTTGCTCGTCAGATTGGCAAAAGATGTAAAATTTGAGAACAGCCAGTGTTGGCAGTGATGGGGAGATTAGCCATCTGCACATGCTCTTGAAGGGAGTACAGATTTCTGCAGCCATTTCTGTGAGTATTTTGGAAATACTTATCAAACCTAAAAATACACATTTCCTCTAATGCAGCAATTCCCCTCCATTTATTGATACTCTCACAAAAGAACAACAATGTATATCACTTCTGTATTCTAGGTTTCTAGATCTATGCCTGGCACACAGCGGGCACTCAATAAATATTTGTTGAATGAATAAATGAACCAAAATGTTCATTGTAGCAATGTTTGCCCTACACAAAAACTAAAAACAACCTGATTGCCCAGCAACAGGGGAGAACTTAAGTAAATTATTCTCCAATGGAGAATTCTGCAGCTGTTAAAACCAATGTCATACATCTGTATATTCTGATTTAAGAAGACTTCTAACACATAAGGTGAAAAAGTAGCACCTAAAACATCAAGGTATGGAGCAATAAATCCTGTACATGATCATCGGTGTAAATCAAAAAAGAATATATTATCATATAAATATTCAAATATTCTGGTATATGCATCTTTCTTTCCTGTAAAGATGACTTAGATGTTGTTTATAATTGCCTTGTGGGGAAGAATCAGGGACAGGGAAGTGGGCAAGGAGAGAGAACTTTAGATTTATTTTATAGTTTTCTATTTGAAATGATTTTTAATTTTTTTTTACTGTATGCATGTATTAACTTTATTTTAGAATATAAATACACAAGTGTGTGTTTCGTTTTCTAGAAGCCAACCAGGCTCTTCAAGATCTGTCCTGTCTACCTCCACCTCCTCCAGCCACCTGCTGCCTCTCACTTCACGCTCCAGCAGAGCTGACCAGCGGCCTCCTTCCCAGGCCTGTGCTCTTACTGTCTGGCCCCTCTGCTGCCAATGTCCTCCCTGGTTTTTAAGGCCTCACCTTCGTCCCCCATCCGCAGGCTAAGCTAGTGCCTACTGCAGTGTCCCCGCAGTACCCTGTGCACATGTCTCCCTCTGCACTCCACCGTCTTGGAATCCATATATTTGGGAAGGGACAGTTGTGAGAGATCCTTGTGCTTTACTCATGTTTATGGTCTGAGCTCTCAGCACGGTGCTTATGTGAAAGGATCTTGATAAATGCTGGATAGATGGATATCCAGGAGGAAAATGTCTGGAAAATTATGAAAAAACTCTTAAATCCTTTGATGACTGACACTAGTACTCCTACATAAGAAGGATTACTTGCAAAGCTGGATATTTTACTAAAGAGAGCTGCTTCTCCACTAGCCATTTGTTGAGAGTAATTGATTCCAGCACCAGAAAACTCCCCCCTAGACTGAGCAGCCTCCTTCTAAGTCTTCCCTGCTCCTCTTCCTCAGGCCGTTCTGGCTTCTATCCCCAGGCCCATCCAGGGCAGCCCAGCCCGGGAGCGAAGTCTTGGAAGGGAGAAGGTTCGATAGTTCATTTACCCGCTTACGCAGCACTTGCTATGTGCCAGGCACGGTGCCAAGCAGCAAGCCAGCTGGGGGACACAGAACAAGGCAATGTCCTTGCCCCTAAGGTCCTAGTTTCATTGGAAAAGAGGGCATTGTGGGAAGAAACTAAACTGCAGAAACAGAGAAAAAAAATTACAGCCCATGATAGAGCCCAGAGCCTCCAGGTCTCCAAATCAAGACCCAGCTTTACCCAGCGATGAAACCCCTGCCCCATGGGGATACCCGGGGAGTGACGGGAAGGTTCGGAGGCACCATGAGAACTAGAAAGAGCTGCCGCAAAGAATCTCTGCGCACAGGTAGATTTCCAGGAAGGCAACCACCCAAGAGAGGGAGAGGGAGAGCTGATCAGAATACAGTGGAAAGTTTTAAAGCCAAAGATGCAAAAACAATAGAGTCAATGAAAGTATCGTGCCTTCCCTGAAAGTGATTTCCTTACAATTTCATGGGACTCAATTCTCCAATGAAGGGAAAAGTATATGACATACGGGTTGGGCGAGGGAGAGGCTGAGGTCCTGAAATATCCCTACTATAAGGCGGAACTATGGGGTGAGGCTGGGCCAGGGATAAGATATGGGGGCCAGGGGCTGAGTGTAGAGCTGCCTCTCCACATCCTTGAGCTATCCCCAGCCCACCCCCAGCTCCCTCCTATCTCTGTTCTGGTCCTGGCATCTGGAGCGTGAAGGTCACTGTGGCTTTGGCACCAAGAACCTGAGTGGTTTCAATAACACGGCCCAAGGTGAGGTGGCAGGTAATGCAACCGTGCAATGTGCACTGGAGGAATTCCAGTAGGATGGCGCCTAATCCCTGCACCTCCGTTAATCTGCTGCCTGACCTTGGGTATGTAACTCCTCTCCATGCGGGTTAGACTAGGTGTACAGTACCGGAGATTCCTGCTGCATGAATGTTCTCCATAGAATTCTAAACATCACATGTGTTCTTAGACTCCAAACTTCTAGAAGCACTACAGGTTACCCAGACAGAAACAGGTTTTCTGAATGAAGGAATTCAACAAATACATCTTTCACTTCTCACCAGGTACTTTGTAAGCAATAATCAGAACATCTCACCCACAGTGTCTAATTAATCACATGACATTTATTGAAAGTGTGTTATACATTAAGCAATTGAGTTAATATTTTGAAACTAGTGTAGATAACATTAACATCAATATGTTGAACCTGGTCGTGTATATTACCTCCCTTAATCGTCACTTCCGGGCAAGTAGGTATTATCATCCTCATTTACAAAGAGAAAAATCAGAGGCTCTGAGGGATGCAGAGACCTGACCAAGGGCACAGAGCAAGAAAGCAGCATGGCCAAGGTCAAACCCCGTGGTGGTCTGACTCCAGAGTCTGAAAATTTTCCTGAGATTTACTGCCTCTTCTGGAAATAATTATAGGGAGCTTAGAAAGAGGTAACTGTTACATAAATTGAACACAATAGACCTGCTACTGGTCTGAGCAGTGCTTTCTCCTCCCTCACCAGGTTTATTTTCCGATGTACCTGGAACTTCCCACCAACAGCTCCTAACTCAGTTGCCCTCCACATTCCTTCTGCACAACCTCTTGAGGGGGACAGGTGGCCGACCTACCTATCTGCCCTGTTTGCCCAAACTCTCATGCCAGATTAATTCTCTTTGTGGAAATTGTTCTGAGCAGCTTTTCACAGGAAGAGAAATGAACCTATTTCACAATATTGCCCAGAATTTGAATGCCGCATTCTCCTGGGCTAAAGAAACCTTGCTGAGAGCCTTCAGTAGTATTTGTTTTGTGGTTGTTTTTTAAACTCAAGAGCCACTGAGCTGCTTGGTCAGACAAAGGGGTGGATGACAGATTAACTCTTGAGAGGCCAGGTGCCAGGAACCAGGGATCTCTTGCTTTGTGGCTGAGGCTTGGACCTCAGGGTGGAAGGAGAGTCTTCAGCCACCTTAGGTGGCCCTGGGGCTGCCCAGATGTGGGTCCCTGCAGAAGTCCAGGAACACAGCAGAGTTACTTCCCAGGGACAAGAGGCAGGAACAGGAGATTAGCTTTGTGGGTTTACAAACTTCTGATCTGAGGCCCAAAAACAATATTCTGTGCACAGATCTGAAGCAAAGGAAAGGAGCTTAGTTAATGTAAGCCAGTGATGGCTATAGGTAGCACATCAGGCTTGAACACAAACTCAGGAAATGCAAAGCAATTCCTGGGGAAAAATAGAACTGAATGTACAGTCGACATAAGGGCAGATCTCGCAGACTGCTGCAAGTGGATGGCAAGCTGGGAAAGTGTCCCCCTGGGATGTCCCTAGGAGAGAGGTGGCAGGGTGTCTATCGAGATTTTCCCACCTACTGAAGAATACCAGAATTCCCACTACTAGAAGGACCTCGGCCAACTTCCATGCTGCAGATAAGAAAGCTGAGACCCCAGGAGGGGAAATAACTTGCCCGAAGCCACATGCCAAAAAGGGACTAGAATCCTCTTGTCGGCTGCTGTCACATGTTCTTTTCCAGTCTCAGCATTGGCCTGAGTCTCACCCTTTGGTTCTGAGAAGTGACCGTCTTTGTGGCTGTCAGTATCGTACCCTAGACGTTCAGCCTAAGTGGTGGTGGCAAAGCTTGTCATTTCTAAGTTATTTCCCATACGTGGAGCAGTTAAAGGGCCTAGGAAGCTTCTGCCTGAAGAAGAATTAAGTGTTACGTGATACCCGTGATTAGATATCTCTGTGTAAGAGGAGTTGTTAGATTCATTTGTTCTTCCCAGAGAACACTGGGTCTCAAAATGTGGTCCAGGGTCCAACAGCACAGGTAGTACCTGGGAAATTGTTAGAAATGGAAAATTTGGGGCCTCCCCCTAGACCTGCTAAATCAGAATCTCTAGACTGGGGCCCATGAAACTGGGTTTTTGCGGGGGGGAGGGGTGGGGGGTCGTTGTTGTTATTGCTGTTGCTGTTGTTGTTGGCTTAAACAACGGAAGTGTATTTTCTCACAGGTTTCTGGAGGTTGGACCTCCAAGATCAAAGTGTTGGCAGGTTTCTCCTGAGGCCTCTCTCCTTGTTGCAGATGGCTGCCTCCCTGTGTGCTCGGTGGTCTTTCCTTTGTCACTATGTGTCCCTGAGGTCCCACGACACTGTTTTAACAAGTCCCTGAATGATTCTGATGTGCTAGAAGTTGAGGCCCTCTGCCCTAGGGACAGAGTGGGATGAATGGGTCAAACTGACAGGAAGGCAGCTAAGGAAGGAGGGGTCCTCTGGGGGTGGGGTGACACTGGCTCCGTCCCCGCAGAATGAACACCCACCTGATTTGTACTGTTTGAGATAGTACTGAATAGTTCACTTCTAAGGTCCCCGCAACTTCAAGGTCTTGTGACAATTTTTATGTGATAAACTGGCCAAGGAGTAGAATTGTTTCCTCTTTCTGGAATGTAAACTCCACAAAGGCAAGCATTTGTGTGTTTGTGTGTGTATATGTGTGTGTGTGTGTGTTTTCCACTATCATAACCCCAGTGCCTAGAGCAAGGGGGTACAGCCCATGGACCAAACCCAGCTCACAGCCTGCTTTTGGAAATGGTATTTTATTGGAACATAGCCATGCTAGTTTACTGACAGGTTATGCACGGCTGCTTTTAAGATTTCATACTACAGCAGCACAGCTGAGTAGTGACTGACCACATGGCCCATGGATCTAAAATATTCATTTTCTGGTCCTCTATAGAGAAAAATTTGACAATTCCTGATCTCAGGTATTGCCTGTATCACAGCAGATGCTCAATAAACATTTGATGCATGAATGAATCTTTTTCTCTGTTGGCATAGAGATACAGAGACCTCAGTGTGGGAGAGAATATAGAGGTGGACAGGATACAGGTGTGGGAGTCAGGGCTGGCCAGATCTGCCCTTAAATCCTGCCTCCACCATGTACAAGTGGGGTGATCTCAGGCAAACTATTTAGCCTCCTGTGTTTCATATGTCTCATTTGTAAAACAGCAACAACACTGGCCATGTATGATTCGTCCGTGTGTGATGAAGGATAAATTGCATGCTGCACAGAAAGCACAGAGCCTGGTGCATGTAACTACCAAACACATGTTACCTAGTTACTGAGAGCTTTGAGCAGTCAGTGATGAGACTGGTACAGACGTGAAGGTTTGGACACCGTGGAATGAGGAGTCCAGAGGCAGAAGCTTGGGCTCCTCCTGGCCCTACCACTGCACATGAACTCTCTATAAAAGCAACAGAAAGAGCAAATTCACAGATCATTATTAAGCAGCTCAACATTTACACTTGTAGAAAGCTACTAGTCAGGGCCGGGCGCAGTGGCTCACGTCTGTAATCCTAGCACTCTGGGAGGCTGAGGCGGGCGGATTGTTTGAGCTCAAGAGTTCGAAACCAGCCTGAGCAAGAGTGAGACCCCGTCTCTACTAAAAATAAAAAGAAATTAATCAGACAACTAAAAATATATAGAAAAAAATTAGCCGGGCATGGTGGCACATGCCTGTAGTCCCAGCTACTCGGGAGGCTGAGGCAGAAGGATCACTTGAGCCCAGAAGTTTGAGGTTGCTGTGATCTAGGCTGATGCCACAGCACTCACTCTAGCCCAGGGAAAAGAGTGAGACTCTGTCTCAAAAAAAAAAAAAAAGAAAAAAGAAAGCTACTAGTCAGACAATTTACGTATGATGATCTTTAAGACAGTGAATAAAGAGGCAAGATTTCATTGGCTATAGAAGTGCAGGTGTTTTCCAGTAGCAAAAAATAATGATTCATCTGTATTTTCTCACATATTTCCTTGAAGACCAACTGCATACAACTGGCTAGGGGTCAGGGCTGAGCAGCCCGAGGTCATGGAACCCATGGGAGCTACGTGGTCACAGAGGGACTGACCTCCATCCTCTTTATTATCTGACAGTAAAGTTCTCTGAAAGGGAAGTGTTTTCTCAAACAGTGCAAGCATGGCCCCTTGTGTTTGGGTGGTGGTGTTTTACTCATATTATTTTTTTGTGGCTGAAACTCTTACCATATCCCTAGGTGTTCTGGCAGAAGTCTCCAAGCCCTTCCATTCCCCAGGGTAATCCAGAAACAAAATTAATGACAGGCAAGTACAAATCCACACTAGCAGGGGGCTGAGTCAGAAACATGTTGCAACTCAGAACTGAAAATGCCCGTGTTTATAGCTTCTTTGATGCTGAGATTTTGCAAATTAGCCCACATGCCTCTCTCCAACATAGTACATCAACTGTCCTGGCTCATGTTGAGAGAAATGTGGCAATTTCCAGAACTGTTTGGGGCTAGGCTGGCAGGGGAGAATAACAGCTGGAAGCTCACTCCTATCCCTGGTTCACATGTGTGGAGCCCACCCCATAGCCCTCAACCCACAGATCTCGTTAAGAACGGTTCATCTGCAGCATGTAGAATTCAATTACGGGTTATCTCTAGGGTCTGAGAATCCGCTGTGTTTCTTCCAAAGCATAGAGGTATAATAAAAAAGGAAACTGAAGAGGTATAACCCAGATTTTTATTTTCTTATATATCAGGAGCCAGGACACTGTAATCCGCTCTCCTGGGAGTCAGTTGCCACTTATATGCAGAGAAAAACACAAAGAAATTTTTATCTCTAAAGTTCTCACCCAGGCCAATCTTGAACCCATAAACATCAGCTCTCAGTCAATAACCAGACTGCCACCTGCCATCATGCACATTCCAAAATAGCCACAAAACTTGTGTATCTCACTGATAACTCAAACATATTGCTACATCCTTCCAGAAAGCACAACGCCTGCTCAACAGGTTCCCGTAAACATCCATAGACCAACTCCAGATCATATGAGGAAGAATCCTTAAAGAGTATAAGAGCCTGGCAGGTGATGGGAGCAT
>NW_012151829.1:471852-481678 GCF_000956105.1 Propithecus coquereli
CCGGGCAACAGAGCCAGACTCTGTCTCAAAAAAAAAAACAAAAAAAAACTCATATTAACTTTATTTTTTTATTACACAAATAGGCCACCAGAGTTCTTTCTGGAACAAGATGGGTCTTAATCACATCGACCCACGTATTTCTGTTCTGCTCCCATCCATGCAAATAAAGACGAACATCCCTCAGACAACCGGGAACACACACAAGCAGCTGGAGGCCCACAAGAGTGACCTGCAGAGATAAGCGCTGAATGAAGTGTGTGTCCACACATAGTCCGAAGTGTTCATTCAGGGAAGCCCAAAAATAAACATACCGATACACAGAGGTCCATTCAGAGCCCTGAGTGAGCAGGCTCCTGGCCTGTGCTCTCTGGGAAAGAGGGTGACTGAGGGCGGGGTGAGGGCTGAGCAGGAAAGAGAGAGAAGCAGTGGGTAGGGGGATCTAGTGGGCATGAGAGATGCTGCGTGGTCCGTGAAGAGCCCCCAGGCATGTGCTGCTTGGTTGACATTACTGTTCTGGTCTTCAGGTGTCTGTCCCAGTTAGTTTGCCTACTTTAGGCTGTGAACCTCTGGAGCACAGGCCTGGGCCCACAGCCACTGGGGCCCTGTGCTCTATCAGGCCCAAAGGGCCCTTGCAGATGATGACAAGAGTGGGCAACCCTGTGATCGCAGTTTTGTTGACTTGACTTGCAGCCTTGAATGTCTGTAAGCACCCGGTGAATTGCACGAGACTGTCGTAAAATACTCCTTCTCCAGGGCTTTCCCGAAACAGAGCTGTTTGCCAGGCTGGAATAATTTTGGTGTCATCCTACTAAAAGGCAGAAAATGTGCTACATGAGCTGTCAACAGCCTCATCAGCCTTAGAATTGTGGTGATGAGAGTCCTATCGCTTGAAGATGTGACACTGTGTTTTCATTGGTTGTTTCCATGTTTGTCTCCTTCAAAAGAAAGGGTCTGAGCATTATTTATTTTTTCATTACCAGAGCTTAGAACCATGTGAGAACATCTTGGCTGCCCCAGAAATACTGACTGAGAGAATGACGGGATGAGTGAGCATAGGCCGGAAGAGTGGAATTCAATCTGGCCTCCACTCCTAGCACTGCCTCCCTCAGTGCTGTCCCAGGTGGGAGCCAAGCCTCTGATCAGCCATCATTGCAGAACTCCCCACCCCCGGCTCCTGCAGACATTCAAGTTTGCAACCTGTTAGGTAAACACTATTATAATTCCTGTTTATAAAATTCCCATTTTATTTATAAAACCGAGGTCAAAAAATGTTACAAATGTCATTGAAGTCACATTGCTAGCAAGAGGTAGAACCAACATTGGTCTTCCAGATCCCAGAGCCTGTTCCATTGACCACAAAGTGAACCCCTACACTTGCTACCTACAGGACCATTGCTTCATTACGTGAGTGCTCAAGCCTAAGTTTCCCATCTTTAAACGGGGATATAAAACCTATGGAAAATAGTTATGGGATGCAGATGATATAAGGGAAACAAAAAGCAGAGAAATGCTCACTATACTTTCCAAGGGACTTACCCTTAAACTTTGCAAGAAATAGACACATGAGGAGTTTTCTTACCTAAATCAACTTAGGCAAGAAGTTATGTTCATGTAGAACTTCCTCCTTGAAATGACTAAAATAGTGGTCAAGTCTTCATCCACTTACCCTTTCATTCGGCAGATACATATCGAGGGCTTTCCATGTGGCCGTTGGTACCAAGGGACAGGAGAGCCCAGTGGAAAAGGGGCTTTGTGTAAGAAGGCCTAGACTGGCCTCCTTTCTCACTCTTCTCTTTACTAGCTGGGTAAATTTGGGCAAGTCCCTTCACCTCTGTGGCCCTCAGATTTCTCATCTGTAAAATGTGAATGATAATACCTAACCCATACAGCTGCGAGGTTTAAATAAGAATTTATATACAAAAAGGACAGGTCCAGTTTCTCACATAGTGCATACACCTACAAAATCGTAGCTATTACGGGCATCACTGGCCTATTAAGGGCAAGGCAGCTGGGGGTGGTACAGTTCAGCTCAACAGTCATCATAGCAATTGTTTAGAACTTAGATAAACAAATTATTTACTGGGGAATGGAGGGGATAGTTCATCACTGATATTGTTAAGAATTGCCGGTGCATGGTAATAACAAAAAGCAAACCAACTCTTGGTCCATTTTTTTTGTTGTTTTAAATACCCTACAGACAATGCAACCTTTTCTGCTTGCACCCGGGAGAGACCCCTTCCACCATCAGCCTTTGGCAAGCACTGAATTTCACATTTGTGCCAAAATATTCAGGTGATAATCAGAATTAATTGGCACTGTTAAAAGCCACATAAAATCAATAGGCTTTGTTAGATAGCGGCAAACGTCTTAATTATTAATAAAATTATGGATTTTTCCTATCTTAAAAGTTTTTATTGAGGTATAATATACGTAAAGAAAAGCACACATACAGTATCGCTTCCTGCGCTTGCACAAGTAGAACACAGTGATGTAATCAGAACCCAGATAAATAAAGGGAAGAGGGCCAGCACCCCAGAAGTCCCTTCATGCCTGCTTCCGGTCAATAGCCCTTTCACCTGTTTTGCAAATAAAATTCATATAGCAAGTATTCTTTTAGATCAGGGGTCCTTCGCTGAAGGTTGTGTTTCTGAGATTCATCCGCATGTTAGTGTGTGGTCGCAGATTCCCACCGTTGCATAGTATTCCACGGTGTGACTACACCACAATCTGTCCGTTCGACTATCAATGGATATTTAGGCTGCCTCCAATTTACAGTTATTATTAATAGGGCAACTACAAGTAATGTCTTTTGATGACTGTATGTACGTGTTTCTGTTGGGCCTATACCTCGGAGTGGCATTGCCGGGTCATAGGAAATGCATATGTTCAGCTTCAGCACACACCGCCAAACAGATTTCCAAAGTGGTTTTCTTATGTTAAGACTTGCACTGTCACTTCTAAACGTCAAAGTCCGCACACTGAGTGAAGTGACAGGCTCCAGGAGAAAGGCAAGAAATGGATGTTTCTGGTTAAACGAACCCTCTAGCATTTAAAGCAGTCACTGGAGCTGAACACTTCGGGAACTTACCTGGAAGAATACAGGGTTTGGTTTCCCTGACTCTGATAAAGATCAAATATTCAAAGACTTTCCCTGCAACAGGTTCTTAGCCATCTTTGATGATTGTTTAAAAAACAGAGAGAGAGAGAGAGAGAGTGCACAAAGGAAAACAAAGAAAGAAAGAGAAGGATTCAAAGGATGGGAAGAAAGAAAGCCGGGTTCCAGAGAAAAGTTATGAAATTTAGAGCCAGTGCTTGAAAGAGATCTGTAAATCACAAGAAGTGCAATGATTAGCCAAGCTCTTTCCTTCCTTCTTTCTTTCTTTCTTTTTTTTTTGTAATCAACCATTCCTTCAACACAAAACTCCTCAAGGAACCATCCTGCGAAGAACAATAGGGACATTTTAAACAAGAAAACAAGACTTGCCCTGCCTGTTTCCTACTCAACCTTCTCCAACGCCCTGTTCTGCCTCACTGTCAGGGACTGCATTGCCAAGGACACAGGCCTCTCTGCTGAGCTTCAGGTCTGTGTGTACGGCTGCCAGGTAGCCTGCGGGGACTGCACCCAAACGCAACACTTTGAACCACTCCTTCCTGCTGAAACTCAGCCTTCGCTCCCCTCACAACCCCGTGTCCCCTGCAGTCAATCAGACTCAAGTCCCGCCACTTCTACCCCCATGATCCCCAGGTCCCTTCCACCCTGTCTTTCACCTGGACGTTTACAACAATGCCCATTGTTGTGGCTCCCTGCCTCCAGGCTGGCTTTTCCCCAGACCTGTCTTTACCCACAGCCTTAGAGATCTTTCCAAACTGTGAGTAGGATTATGTAATTCCTCTGTTAAACCCTTTGTAAACCTTTGCATTGTCCTCAGATTTAAATCAGTCAAAGCTCCTGAACGTGTTCAGCAAAGCTTGCTAGATCTGGCCCCTCTCCAGCCTCACCTCTCGAACTCCTCTCCCGTGTGTTCCATGATCCAGCCGTGTTCAACTTCCTTCCATGTGAGAAATAAACTATGTGCTCTCTCTCCCCATTCTTTAGCTTTTAAAATGTGTGAGTGTGTGAGTGTGTGAGTGTGTGTGTGTGTGTGTGTGTGTGTGTATGTATAAACAACAACATTCTTGGGCAATAATTCACATGCTAGACAATTCACCTATTTAAAGTGAATCCTTTTCAAAGGTTTGCAGTATATTCATAGAATTGTGCAACCACCACCACGATCAATTTTAGCATAGTCTCATCGCCCCAGAAAGAAACCCAGTACCATTATCAGTCACTCTCCATTTCTTCCCAACCCCCTCAGCCCTAGGAAAGTATGAATAGTAAACTATTTTCTGTCTCTATAGATTTGCCTATTCTTGACACTTATATGAATAGAATAGTATAATAATATGCGGACTTTTTTTGATTGACTTCTTGCACTTAGCATAATGTTTTCAAGATTTTCCACGTGTAGCATCTATCAATAATTGATTTCTTTTTATTTACCAAATAATACACCACTGTATCAACGTATCACATTTTATTTATCCATTTATAAGTTGATCACATGTGGATTGTTTCCACTTTTTGGCTGTTATGAATAAAGCTGCTAGGAACATTCACGTGCGAGTTTTCGTATGGACGTATGTTTTCATTTCTTTGGGGTATATACCTAGGAGTAGAATTGCTAGGTCATACTCCAGTAATTATATTTTACCTTTTGAGGAGCTGCCAGACTGTTTTCCAAAGTGACGGCACAATTTATATTCTCAACAGAAGTATGTGAGTTTTAATATCTTTATAGCTTTGCCAATACTTATTATCTGTTTTTATTATCTGTCTTCTTTATTATAGCCAACCTAGTGGAGGTGAAGTGGCATGTCACTGTGGTTTTGCTTTGCATTTTCCTGATGGCTAATGATGTTAAACATGTTTTCATGTGCTTATCGGCCATTCGTGTATCTTCTTCGGAGAAATGTCTATTCAGATCCTTTGATCATTTCTAATTGTTATTTGTCTTTTTATTATTGGCTTGTAAGAATTATTTATATGTTCTAGATCCAAGCCCCTTATCACATACATGATTTACAAATCTTTATATAAACAGAAAAATGTGGGGACAGAATACTCTAGCTCTTAATTAAGCACCAAGCTGAGTCCCAACATAGGGGGCATGTACTTAGAAGACGAAGCAGTGAGGCTGGGTGAAGTCAGGAGCACCTTGAAAGGGAGGCTGTTCTGACATGTACTTTGAAGAATGAGTAGACTGTAGATGTACAAGAGTCCACTGCCACAGCGCTAAACCTTGTATCATTCAATAATAAATTAAACCATTAAACCTTGTCATTCATTCATTCATGTTAGTTGCACAACTATTTTTTTTTTTTTTTTTATTTCGGCAAATTATGGGAGTACAGATGTTTAGGTTACGTGTGTTGCCCTTGGTTCCCCCCCCCAAGTCGCTCTGTTGCCCAGGCTAGAGTCCAGTGGTGGGATCATAGCTCACATCAGCCTCGAACTCCTGAGCTCAAGCAATCCTCCTGCCTCAGCCTCCTGAGTTATTGGGACTGCAGGCGTATGCCACCACACTTGGCCAATCTTTTAATTTTTTATAGAGGAGGAGTCTTGCTATGTTGCCCAGGCTGGTCTCAAACTCCTGGCTCCAAGTGATCTTCCCACCTTGGCTTCCCAAAGTTCTGGGACTACAGGCATGAGCCACTGCACTCAGCCACACAACTATTTACTGAAGATCTACCCTATGCCAAACATTCTTCTAGGAAGCAAAGATAATTACTTAAGACAGTTGCTCCCCCTTAAGGTGTTTACAGTCTAGTGGGTAAAAAAGACACATGCATAAAACACCAGCATTTGTAATTCAGTGTGTTAAGTCCAACGACAAGCATTATGGAAACATAGAGAAGACAAGTTAGTCTTGATCATTGCAGGCTTTCAGAAAATTTGTTAAATGAGGGATTCTTAATCTGGGGTCTTTGAACAGAACTCAAGGTATTATGAATTTGGATTAAAAAATTACATCTTTACTTTTAATACTTAAAACTGAAATTAAGCCTTCTCTTCAATTATGAGTATAAGAAACAAACCACAGTTGTAGTTCCAGTAACTGACTTTGTCATAATAAAAATCACATATATGTTTATATTAGATTAGAGTTTTTGTAGATTTTGAAATATTATTTCTGCTTCCATCGCCACTTCAAAATCATGTACGTATTAGAACTAGATCTTGTTATTTAATGTGTTAATAAATAAGCAATACATTATTATAATCAAATTTGGTCTATTAAAATTTTTATTACAGCGTTTCAACATAATTGGTTTCCTTTATACTCCTATATATTTTGTTTTATGTATTTTATAAACTGAGAGGAAGTTCATGGGCTTAATAAAACTACCAAAGGGGTACATGATATACAAATGTTAAGGCTGAGCACAGTGGCTCACACCTGTAATCCTAGCACTTTGGAAAGCCAAGGCAGAAAGATTGCTTGAGACCAACAGTTCGAGACCAGCCTGGGCAAGAGCAAGACCCTGTCTCTACAAAAATACAAAAACTAGCTGGGTGTGGCGCACACCTTTAGTCCCACTTACTAGGGAGGCTGAGGCAGGAGGCTCAGTTGAGAACAGCAGTTTGAGGTTGTAGTGAGCTATGATGACACCACTGCACTCTAGCCTGGTCAATAGAACGAGATCCTGTCTCCACAAAAAAAAAAAAAAAAAATTAAGAAGCCCTCCATTAAATAATTTTTGGTTGAGGCTGGAGACTAGGAGATGGGAAAGATATAGATTCTTCTCAGTCTGGAAGACACACAAATAAGCAGATGGTTTAAATACACTGGTAAATATATAACAGAGGTTGGGATAAGATACTATGGGAGAACGAAGAAAAGAAGAGCTAATTCCTCCCGGAGGATTCAGAGAAGGCTACAGGTGACATTTGAGCTGACTCTTGAAATATGAATGAGGCTGGAAGACGTTTGCTCACCTGGTCCACTCTGCACCCAACCTTGGGTCACTTCTAAGGCATTTCGTCCCATGGAAGTCTAGCCTCTGCGTGAGACACCAGAACCGAGGCATGCCTCCAGAGAGGCTGGCTGGATGGGGGAAGGGAAGAGGAGGAGAGAAACATGACAGATGAAGTCAAAAGGCAGGGCTGTTTTCTTACGGGGCCAGCGCAAGACAAGAGGGAAGGGAAAAAGAAGCAAGACCACGAGGGCCATGGGCTGAGATCACACAGAATAGAAGAAGGACCCTGGCCTTGGGAATCAGTCAGGCTTGGATTCCAATGCACAACAAACAGCCTATGTGGCCTTACACAAAGCAGTTAATCTCATTGGGCCTCTCTTGCCACATGAAAATATAAATTAATACACATATTTCAGGCTTGTGAGGGTCAAGAGAGAGGGTATGAAAAGGTCCTTGGCACAAAGTGGACAACTGGTAACTGTCAGATCCTCTTCTCTTCAGTTTACCAAAGCCAGCCCTGCCACCCTCTTCCCTCAGCCGAGAATCTGGCCCGGATCACTCCGTGTCCACGCAAGTAATAATAGCAGATTTATTAACTTCTTACTGTGTTCTGGGCCCCGTGCTAGGTATTCTCTCTTTTCATCCTCACAGAAATTCAATGAAATTTTAAGTCTTTATTTAACAGATAGAGTACTGAGGCTCGGAGCTGTTAAAAAATATAATTTGCTCAGGGTCTAACAGCTAGAAAGTGGTAAAACTAGAATTTAAACCCAAGTGTGGCTGACATTAAAATCTACCTCTGCATTTTGCTGCTTCTAGAAAGACAGAGATCACCCTGTCGGGGAAACCTTTAATCCACATGTGTCAACGTTTGGCTAAAGCTCAAGAATGCCTTGCTTTAATAAACAATGCGTTTATACACCCAAATAAACAAAAGTAAAATAGCAAAGCAGTGGGTTGGAGAAGTGAAAATCCTTAAAAGGAAGATAATCTAAATAAACGTTTGAAATAATATCAGCAATCTCTTGGGCACTGGGGAATATCGCCATTGTTCCCAGGCAGCTGAAGGCAACAACTCCGGTAAGACTGGAGATTCAGCAGTTCTTCCTTAGGGATTTGTGATTAAAGTTGCCTGGGGTGATGGTCATATCTCCCCTCCCCCGAATCCATGCACCCTGCCATCAAGCTATGGAGAGCTCAGTCATGAAAACCAGTATTTGTGTAGTGCTTACAGTGTAGTAAGGATTCATCAGTAAGCAGATCACTTACAGGGTATCGGCTGACACTTACGACCCTCGGAGGTGTACAGGAACAGGGTCATTTTTATTCTCAGAACAGAAATCTGAGGCTCAGTGAAGCAAGGTGACTTGCCCAAGGTCAAAGAACTAGTAAAAGAGAGAATCGTGATTTAAACTCCATCTTCTGACGCCTTTTCCAATGCTATTTCCGCCTTCACCCACAGTCCAAATAGGAAAGGACTGAGACGGGGGCTGCTTGGAAGCAGACTTCTAGACTCCCAGGAACCGTAGATTGTGTCAAAAAGGCTGCAGCGGTCCCCAACCTTTTTGGCATCAGGGACCGGTTTCACAGAAGACAATTTTTCCACGGATGGGGGTGGGGCGAGGGAAGCGAGTGGTGGCGGGTGCAAAGCTCAGGCGGTGATGCGAGCCGTGGGGAGCGCTGTAAAGACCGAGCTTCACTCGCTCAGCGGCTGCTCACCTGCTGTGAGGCCCCGGTTCCTAAGTTTCATGGAAGACAATTTTCCAGACTGGAGTGGGAGTCGGGTGGCAGAGCTCTGCAGCCCGGTCCCTAACAGGTCACAGACCAGGCTTTGGGGACCACGGGGATAGAGGATGGATTGGAAGAAAACAGAAGGTATATTGATGATAAAAGCAAAAACAACTAGCATTTTTTTTAAAAAAAAAAGCTTTATTGAGATATAATTCACATACCATAAAATTCAACCTTTTATAATGTACAATTTGGTGGCTTCTCATATATTCCCAAAGTTTTACAGCCATCACCACTATCTAATTCCAGAACATGTTCATTACCACAGAAAGCATCCACAAAGTCATGTAGTCATTCCCTATGGCAGCCCTGGTACCCACTAATCTGCTCTGTTCCTATGGCTTTAGCTGTTCTACACATTTCATATTAATACCATCTTTCAGTATGTGGTTTTTTTTCCTGGCTTCTTTGATTTATATTGGTTTCAAGGTTCATTAATGTTGTAGCACGTATCAGTACTTCATTCTCTTTATGGCAAAATAATATTCCATTGTATGGATGTACCACATTTCTTTATCCATATATCAGTTCATGGAAATTTGGGCTGTCCCTATCTTTTGGCTATTATGAAAAAAGTTGCTATGAACATTCAGGTACCAGTTTTTGTATGGACAAGTTTCATTTCTCTTTGATATACACTTAGAAGTAGAATTGCTAGATCATATAGTAATTCTATACTTAGCTTTTTGAGGAACTGCTAGAATAGAGCAGTTCTTTATTCTATTTATTCCTTTATTCTTTTCTATTCCATTTATTCTATTTTCAAAGTGGTTGTACCATTTTACATTCCCACCACTGCTATGAGGGTTCCAATTTCTCCACACCTTCCCAACACTTGTTATTATCTGATTTTTTTTCAGCATATTATGGGGGTACAGATATTTAGGTTATGTATGTTGCCCTTGCCCCCCACTCCCCCGCCCAAGTCCAAGTTTCAAGTGTGTCCATCCCTCGGATGGTGCGCTCGCACTCTTTGTGTATGCATATACCCGTCCCCTTGTCCCCCCTCCCCCCT
>NW_012151829.1:492503-523967 GCF_000956105.1 Propithecus coquereli
TGGGTGCACAGCCCTCTTTTGGGAGGAAGTTTGCTGCTCAGGCACGCTGATCTGCCCCTGAAGGTGCATACTCCTCAGTAGGCTCTTTCACAGATCTCCCTTCTGTGCCTCGAAGCAGTGCAATTGTGACCTGGGTGTACGGGGTCTGATCTGCAGTCCTGTCCCCTGGGCCCTGTAGATCAATCCCTGACCCTGCCAGTGGGAGGAGTTTGGGTCTTGAATCACCTACAGGGTGCCCAAGCTGGATCTATTTCACTCCACCTCAGGATTTGCCCCGCTCTCCTGGAGTCCCCAGGCAAGCAGCACCCGGGAGGGCTGGCGGGTAGGGAGCTCGCCATCTGAGTACCCCTCAGTCTGCTGTAGGGCCCCAAAAGGAAAGGTCCCGTTCCTTGGAGATGCCTCCGTGTGATGGCTAAATTGTCTCTCTGGGCACCCACAGGTAGGGAAGGGGAAGGAGAGAATGGAGCAATATGGCGTCTGCCAATAGGCTGGGGTCTGCACCTGGGGACGTGCCCCGAGGGAGCTGAGAGCCCGGTGCTGAGTCCGCAAGAGGCCACCATTCACTGGCGGCAGCCATCTCTGGGCTGGTGATGGCAGGACTCTCCAACCGCTCAGGAGCCCATCAACAGTCCGAGATGCAAGGGAGGGGAAAGTTATCTGCTCCACCTACCCTTGTCGCTGATCTCCAAGCCTCTCGGGACCTTTCTCCTTCCAGTTCTCCTCCACAACGTCTTCCCATGGAGTCTCCTGTAGTTTCAGGCACCCTTCCTTCCAACCCTCACCCGATCTATGTTTTTCTGCTAGTTTGTTTTCTTCACTTTCTTCCAAAATCTGTCTTTTTTGCAGACACTCTGACTGGCGGCTTTTCTTGTCCACCATCTTGGCTCCCTCTATCTGACTTTTTTATTATAGACACCTAGGCAGTGTGAAGTGGTATCCTATTGTGCTTTTTTTTTTAATTCCAAACTTTTATTTTTTTTTATTTCAGCAAATTACGGGAGTACAAATGTTTAGGTTATATATGCTGCCCTTGTCCCACCCGAGTCAGAGCTTCAAGCATGTCCATCCCCCAGATGGTCCATACCACACCCATTATGTGTGTATATACCTATCCCCTCCTCATCCCTCCCATCTGCCCAACATCCGATGTATATTATTACTATATATGCACTTAAATGTTGATCAGTTAATACCAACATGATGGTGAGTACATGTGGTGCTTGTTTTTCCATTCTTGGGATACTTCACCTAGTAGAATGGGCTCCAGATCTATCCAGGATGATATAAGAGGTGCTAGATCACCATTGGTTTTTGTGGCTGAGTAGAAGTCCATAATACACATATACCACATTTTATTAATCTATTCATGTATTGATGGGCACTTGCATTGCTTCCACATCTTTGCAGTTGTAAATTGTGCTGTTATAAACATTTGAGTGCAGATGTCTATTTTATAGAATGTTTTTTGTTCTTTTGGGTAGATGTCCATTAATGGGATTGCTGGATCAAATGGTAGTTCTATTTGTATCTCTTTGAGGTATCTCCATATTGCTTTCCGCAGAGGTTGCACAGAGGTTCCGCAGAGGTTTGCAGTCCCACCAGCAGTGTATGAATGTTCCTATTTCTCCACATCCATACCAATATGTATCATTTTGGGACTTTTTGATAAAGGCCATTCTCACTGGAGATAAGTGGTATCTCATTGTAGTTTTGATTTGCATTTCCCTAATGATTAGAGAGATTGAGCATTTTTTCATGTTTGTTAGCCATTAGTCTATCTTGTTTTGAAAAGTTTCTGTTCATGTCCTTTGTCCACTTTTTGATGGGTTGTTTGATTTTTTTTTCTTGCTGATTTTCCTGAGTTCTATATAGATTCTAGTTATCAGCCCTTTATCGTATGTGTAACATGTGAATATTTTCTCCCATTGTTACAGTTCCCTGATGGCTAATGATGTTTAGCATCTTTTCCTTTTCTTCTTGGCCATTTGCATATCTTCTTTGGAGAAATGTCTATTTATATCCTTTGCCCACTTAACTGGGTTGTCTTTTTATTATTGAGTTGTAAGAGTTCTTTAGTCCCTTATCAGAGGTATGATTTGCAAATATTTTCTCCCATTTGGTGAATTAACTTTTCACTTTTTTAATAGTGCCCTTTCAAGCACCTAAGTTTTTAATTTTGAAAAAGTCCATTTTATATACTTTTTCTTTTGTTCTTTGTACTTTTGATTTCATATCTAAAAAATATTGCCTAATCCAAGATTATAAAGATCACAGATATGCTTTCTTCCGAGAGTTTCATATTTTTAGCTCTTACATTTAGATCTTGATTCATTTTAAGTTAATTTTTAATATGGTGTGAAGTAGAGTCCAACTTCAATCTTTTGTAGACGGATATCCAGTTGTCTGTTGAAAAGAATTTTGTTTCCTCATCAAACTGTGTTTTCAGTCATGGCAAAAATCAATTGACTATAATGTAAGAGATTTTTTTCTGGACTCTCAACACTATTCCATTGATCTACATGTCTGTCTTTAATCTAGTACCACACTGTCTTCATTACTATAGTTTTGTAGTAAGTTTTGAAATCAGGAAGTATGAGTCTTTCAACTTTTTTCTTAGTTTTAAAGATTGCTTTGACTATTCTGGGTCTCTTACATTTACATATGAAGTTTATCTTGTCCATATCTGGAAAAAAAGGCAACTGGGATTTTGCATGAGATTGCACAGAATGTGTAGATCAATTTGGGCAATGTTGTTATCTTAACAATATAACTCTTCCACTCCATGAACACAGTGTATCTTTTCATTCATTTAAATCTGTGATTTCTTTCAGTGTACAACTATTACATCAATTTTGTTAAATTTAATCCTAAGTATTTTATTCCTTTTGATGCTATTATAAATAGAATTGCTTTCTTAATTTCATTTTTGGATTGTTCATTGCTAATGTATAGAAACTCAATTGATTTTTGTATGTTGGTCTTGTATCCTGCAATGTGTATCCTGCAACTGTATCTTGCTGAACTCTAATGATCTTTAGTGGATTTCTTAGGATATTTTTATATACAAGGTCACGTCATGTGCAAATAAAGATAGTTTCACTTCTTTCTTTCCTATCTGGATGCCTTCTATTTCTTTTTCTTGCCTAACTAACTGCCCTGGCTAGAACATCCAGTACAATGTTGAATATAAGTGGTGAGACCTCTTGTCTAGTTTCTAACCTTATTCAGTATTTTGCCATTAAGTATCATGTTAACTGTGGTTGTTTTGTAGATAGCCTTTACTGGGTTGAGGAAGTTCCCTTCTGTTCCAAGTTTACTGAATATTTCTATCATTAAAGTGTGTTGGATTTTGTCAAATGCTTTTTCTGCATCTACTGAGATAATTATGTAGTTTTTGTCCATTATTCTATTGATTTAGAGAATTACATCAGTTGATTTTCACATGGTAAACCATGTTTGTTTCATGGGATAATTCCCACTTGATGTTGTGTACGACCTTATTTACATTGCTAATTCAGTTTCCTAGTATTTTGTTGAGGAAATTTATATCTACATTGATAAGAGATATTGATCTAAAGTTTTCTTTCCTTTTCTTTTCTTTTCCTTTCTTTTCTTTTCTTGTAACATCTTTGTCTGGGTTTAGTATCAGTGTAATACTGGTCTCGTGGAATGAGTTGTAAAGCATTCTCATTTTTTTTTTGAAGTTTTGTGAATAATTTGTATTAATTCTTCTTTCAAGTTTTGTTACAATTCACCAGTGAAGCCATCTAGGCTTTGGCTTTTTTTGTGGAAAATTTTTTGATAAATAATTTAATTTAATCTCTTCACTTGTTATAGATTGGTTATTTCTTCTTGAGTCAGTTTTTAGTAGTTTGTGATTTTCTAGAAGTGTGTTCATTGTGTCTAGGTTATGTAGTTTGTGGGCATAGAGTTGTTCATGGTATTCCCTTATAATCCTTTGTATTTCTGCAAGGTTAGTAGTGATGGACACCTTTTGTTCCTGATTTTAGTACTCTACGTCTCTTATTTCTCTGGTCTGTCTAGCTAAAAGTTTGCCAATTTTGTTAATCTTTTTAAAGAACCAACTTTTGGTGTCACTGATTTTCTCTCATGCTTTTCTCTTCTTTATTCCATTAATTTTTCCTTTCTTCTTTTATTATTTCCTTCCTTCTACTTGCTCTGGGCTTAGTTTGTTCTTCTTTTCCTGGTTTGTTAAGGTAGAAGTTTAGATTGTTGATTTGAGATGTTTCTTTTTTTTTAATATAGGTATGTACAGTTATAAATTTCCCTCTAAGCACTGTTTTAGTTGCATCCATAAGTTTTGGTATGTTGTATTTTCATTTTCATTCATCTCAAAGTATTTTCTAATTTCCTTTGTGATTTCTTTTTGACCCATTGGATATTTAGAAGTTTGTTGTTTAATTCCTGTACATTTTAAAATTTCCTTCTGTTATTGACTTTTAATTTTACTCCATTATAGTCAGAGAAAATATTTTGTATTATTTAAATTCTTTTAAATATATTGAAGATTGTTTTATGTCACAACATATGGTCTATCCTGGAGAATGTTCCATGTGCACTTGAGAAGAATGTATTCTGCTGTTATTGGGTAGAAGGTTTTACAGGTGCATATTAGGTCTAGTAGGTTTATAGTGTTGTTCAAGTGTTCTGTTTCCTTATTGATCTTCTGTCTAGTTGTTCTATCCATTATTGAAAGTGGGGTTTTAAATTTTTGAACTATTATTTTTAAATTGTCTATTTTTCCCTTTAATTCTGTGAGTTTTTGCTTTATGTATTTTGGACCTCTATTGTTAGGTCCATATATGTCTATAATTATGTCTTCCTGAAAAATTGACCCTTTTATTGTTATAAAATATACTTGTAGAGACTCATGTTTCTAGTAATAATTTTTGTCCTAAAGTCCATTTTGTCTGATATTAGTATAGCCATCCCACTCTCTTTTGGGTACTGTTTGCATGTTATATCTTTTTTCATCCCTTTACTTTCAACCTATTTGTGTCTGAACCTAAAGTGTGTCTCTTATAGACAGCATATAACTGTATTAAGATTTTTTATCTATTTTGCCCATCTTTGCTTTTTTGTTTGTTTAGTACCTTTACATTTAAGTAATTACTGATATTGTAAAGTTTAATTTGCCCTGTTGACATTTTTTCTGTATGCCTTATGTATCTTTTGTTCCTTTATTTCTTCATTACTGCTTCTCTGTTTTCTTTTGTGTTAGATATTTTTAGCATAAAATATACCTACACACACACACACACACACACACAGAACAAAGGAATATATATACACACACACATATACATATACACATACACATATATAAACACATATATATATATGTAGAGAGAGAGAGATTTTCTTAGTGATTGACCTGGGGATGACAAGACCTTAACTTACTGTTTGGATTAACACCCTGCATCTTTACATTTTTTATTTAATTGCCAAGAAGGAGAAAGTAAGAAATCTGAACTGGAAATCCTTTCTCCATCTTGGCCTGAGGACCTGTTTGGAGTAATGTTACTCACACAATGCTCCTCTGGGGGAAAATTATAGCCACATAGAGAGATACCTTTTTGATTCCGGAGTATAGATTTTCAGGGTGATCATAATGCCTTTTTGTGAACTTTCTAGCTTCTAAAATGCATTCACATATATCAGCAATTCTCAAAGTGTGGTCTGGGAACCT
This sequence comes from Propithecus coquereli, assembly GCF_000956105.1. Lineage (NCBI taxonomy): Eukaryota > Metazoa > Chordata > Mammalia > Primates > Indriidae > Propithecus > Propithecus coquereli. The sequence continues at coordinate 498,214 of NW_012151829.1, forward strand.
CTGAGCATCCCTGAGATGTTTTCAGGAAATTTTCAAGGACAAAACTATTTTCATAATAATACCAAGATGTTATTTGTCCATTTTGGCTTTCATTCTCTCATAAGAGTACAATAGAGGTTACATGACCTGTGATATCACAACAAATTGAATGCAGTGCAGATATGAGAAATTACTGTTTCTATTCAGACAAGCATTCAAGAGACTTGGAAAAGTGTAAAACAATACCCCTCTTTTCGTTAAGTTGTTTTTGAGAATATAGTGATATTTTATGAGATATCTTGTTTATGTTAACATAGAATGGTTTATTATTGCTAATTTTAAATGAGTTAAATTTTAATTTCTCATTTTAATTTATAATATGGTAAATCTTGATAGATATAACACATGCAAATGAAAGCTTATTTGGGTTCTTAATAAATTTTAAGACTATGAAGTGGTCCTGAAACCAAAAATTTTGAGAGATGCTGACATATTATTTCATTTAACCCTCACAGCAGCATTGTGTGGGAAGTAGGATAGTTTTAATCTATTCTACTGCTACTATGGCTTCTTGGATGAGGTAACTGAGGCTGTGGCCTGGAACTATACCTCTAAGGACTGGGTTTCATGGGAAGGCAGTCTATGATTCTGAAACCAGAGCCAGGCCAGTGACACTTCTTGGGAACCATGACCTCTTAAAATTGACCTTTTACCCTTTGACCTCTCCCATGTTTTGGATACTCTTTGCACCTTGGCTTCCATGATACCATGTTCCCAGTTGTACAAATGGCTCCCCTTTTCCCACCTGCCCCTTAAATATTGCTTTTACTCAAGTAATCCATCCTTTGGTCTCACTGTGCAGTCTCCTGGGTGAGCTCACTCACCATCATATGTTATGATTCCCAAATGTGCTTCTCTGGCTCAGATCTCTCTCTTGAATTTCAAAGCTAAGTATTGGTTGTGTCTATCTGGCTATCCCTCAGAAGTTTTAAATCCCACGTGCTCAAAACTCTTTAATCACTAGGCATTCAATGCATTGTACTAGACACAGGTAATGTAACAGTGAATAAAATGTAGTCCCTATTCCCAAGGAAACAACAGTCTGGTGGGGAAGATCAGTTTGTCTACAACCAATTTCTGTATTTTTGGGTCTGGTTATTATCATCACCATCTGCCCAATTGCACAGGACTCCTCCTTTTTTGCTGTCCTTCCATCCAGAGAGTTGCCAGGTCCCATGAGTTCTATTTCTGTAATGTCTCCCGAGCCTTCTCTTCTCTCTATCACTGTTGCAACGCCTTCAGACCAAGCTTTCCTTATCTCGCCAATGAACTATTGCAACAACGTCCTAACCATGCTCTCTGCCTTCTGTCTCACCCCCATCTAATCCATCCTTCATGCTGCTACCTGAGTGATCATGTCATAAATGCAAATCTGTTTGCCTTGCTACCATGCTTAAAACTCTTCAATGACTTCCTTTTCTCTAGCAAATAAAATCCAGACTCATTAGCCTGTTTTGTAATGCTCTCCAGGATCTGATCTCCGATTCATTTCCTATCACTCCTCTGATTGTACCTTAGACCTTTCAGAAGGGGTTTCTGATGCAAGAATGCCCTCACCAATCACCTGGTCATCCTTCATGACTCTTCTTAAGTGTCCTTTCCTCTTTTAAATTTTCTATGACCTTTCCAAGAAGCCTTGATTATTCCCTTTTTTGGTCTACCACTATATCTTGCACAATTCTCTTTTCATTATGGTACTTATCACACTGCATTATAATTTTTAGTTTCCCAACTATCTGCCCCTGTGGACAGAACACCTTGATGGTGGGTTTTCTATCTTATTCATTTTGGTATTGCCAGCCCCAGCCCAGTGCCTGGCACAGAATGGGTACTAAATAAATATGTACTGACTTAATGTTGAAGGGCTATAAAATATGGATCACATTCAATCTTCCTCCAATTTTTTAAATTTAGAATTCTTTTCCCATTTTCTACCCAATCACCCAAGCCACAAATATAGGTAACTCTATTAATAGATTCCACACTTTTCTTCATCCCCTGTAACAAAAGAATCACCAAATCAAACTTATTCTGTTTCTTTATTCTCTCTGCAAGATGTCAACTGCCCTCCATCATCACCTTTAGAGAATTTCTCTATCCCTTATGAATATTATAGCCATAATTTCAACCTCAAAAATTAGGACATGGAATTTTTGTGTCACCTCCAGAATGTGAGGTATTCTGAGAAATAGATATAAGTTCAAGAAAGTTGGGATTCTTGAAACATTTCAACAATTTCCACGGACAGCAGTAGAGAGTATTTGAAATCATGATGCCACTAAGAATTCAGGTTGGGTAGTCATTTAGCTTTGGTTTTATGGTTCTTGAACTTCTGTTTTAAAAGTCTTACATCTTAAGTTATTTATCATCTAGGTTACAAAAGACAAATGCACAGACATGCATAACTAAAAAATACAGTATTGTAAACACCATGTAAGTGAGGAATTAAGAAGAGAAATGCAGAGGAGATATGACCTGAACTAGGCTTTAAAGGCCATTGTCACAGAGATGTGTCAGCTCACACCTCAAGCTGCCCCTGTGGAACACCCCAGCTGCAGTCCCCGCTGAGGGAACTGGGTCCCACCAGCCAAGGCTGACTGACCAGAGAGAGTGTCTAATCCAAGGGCATGTTCATCCTTGGGCTGCCTAAGATCTAGGACTTGGACCAACATAAAAAGATGAGGTGTGTCAACCAGATTCTCTTCTGGAATCTGAAACTGAAAACCCAAAATGAGAGAGCTGGCAGCACAGGCAGATGCTAAAAGACTTGCCTCAGGTGCTACCTTGAGGTAAAGGTGGCACGAAAGAGTCCAGGGCAAGCCAAAGCCATGCGTAAGTCAAAGTCACGAGGACATAGAAGCCACAGAAAAGACAGAACTGGTCGGTAGAGGAGCAAACACTCAATGTAAGTGGCAGAGGCACAAGAAAAAGAGAAACTATTCTGCCAAACAAGAGAGGTGGAGCAGCTACTCCCTGGATTTGCCTTGGACTTCGATGTCTTGCTGGCTGCAATCTAAATCCATGTGCGGCCTTATAGCCACTCCTTGAACTTCTTTTCCTGGTGATTGTTTCAATGCTATTCCACACAAGCTAAGAGCTGAACTGAAGCAGATTCAACTAGGCAGGGAAGAGGGGGACAGAATTCCAGGATCCCAGGTCAGCACAAGTGGCACACAAAGATGGAATTTCTCATGGACTCCTCGGGAAGGGTGGAAAAGGGATTATTTTAAGTAAGAGGTAAAAGTGACTGGAACAGCTTAAATTTTTAAATAGGCCAAACTGATATTTGGTGAATGAATGAATAAATGAATGCAGGTAGGTTAAAGCAAGAAAGTAAACAACTTTGAATAACAAGATCAAGACTCCAGACTTGGTATCACAGGCAATAGGAAACCATAGCCGTTTGGAGCAGGAAGGAGATACCACAATACGGCATTTGAAAAATAATGAAGGTTTTGAAAGACATTCCATTTCCCAACACTGAAGCGTGCATGTCCCAGTCCCACAGTTATGGACTGAGCACTTGGGAGCAATGTGCGTCTGAGAGAAGGACATGGAAGCAGAACTACAGATGAGAACGGCCTGAGGGAGGCTTCCACTCAGACAGCTGGAGGCTGGGACAGACAACCAGATGCGCCCAGCCAGGCCTGCAGCTGTGGAAATGCGGCAGCCCTCTCCGACTGCGGAAAGAGACATAAGGCCGTGTGCACACTCACGATGAGTTCTAAGTGGGCCCATTATGACGAGGGCTGTAGGCCCCCTGTGGATTTCCATACAGAACCCAGATGTCACATGTCTATCACATGTAAACATGTGACAGCTGTCTCCTCCTCCTCTGAACCAGGCATTTGCAGCAGCTGTTTCACACGGTGTCAAACTGGACAGAGATCTCAGCAACTCTTTGAATGCCCCTCCCAAATCCGTTCACATAACATTGATGGGCAGTGCAGAATCCTTTGACAGTTTCATGAGGGTGATGGAAGAGGAAGTTTTTGTTTGTTTGTTTGTTTTGATTTTTGTTTTTTTGGTTTTTTGAGGCAGGTTCTCACTCTGTTGCCCCAGCTAGAGTGCAGTGGCATCATCACAGCTCACTGCAGCCTCAAACTCCTGGGCTCAAGCGATCCTCCTGCTTCAGCCTCCCAAGTAGCTGGGACTACAGGTGTGCACAATCATGCCAGCTAATTTTTCTATTTTGTGTAGAGATGGGGTCTCCCTCTTGCTCAGGCTGGGGAAGAGGGAGTTTACATTGTCCACTCCCCAGCAAGTAATTAAAGAAAATTAAAAAACCACCAGACATATATGTTTTGTAAAGCCCTCCTTTGCTGGATAGCAGCCACCAAGGGATTTTGTATGTCAACCCATAACACAGCTTAGATAAATAAAGACCCACTCCTCCCCTAACACAGTTTATAGGATCCACCCTCCTTAGGATGGCAATCGAGGTTATAAATATGGCCTCTTGCTGCTGCTACACACACATAGCCATAGGCATATGGCTTAGTATCTTCCAACACGGCACTGGCTGTGTTTCCTTGGCCCCATCACTTTGCTCTCTGGGCTCTGTTTCTTATCCTGTAACATAAAAGGCAGAAGTGGGTCCTGTCCACGGTCCAGCTCCCAGGTAGGGTTCTGCGTAATGGTAAAGTGCGTGGCGGGGGAGGGGGCAGGAGGGGTGGTTGGAGAGAGAGGGGGAGGGACAGGGAGGATGGGGTCGACAGGAGGGTCCCAGTGGCAGGGAGAGTGGGTCACAGCACTGACTGCAGCCACACCAGGCACAACGTGGCCTGCTGAATGCAGAGCGTGGAGGAGAAATGGCTTTGTCTCCACAGCTGCCCACGCTCTGACTGCATTGAGGGTCACCCTGGGCCTGCAATGACTTTTTGACGGAGTGGACGCAGCACCCTGCGGGGGCCAGCAGACTTGTGGAAGAGAAGCGCTCAGCAGAAAGCACACCCAGCTCTCCAGCAGGCTCTCCTCTGTCTGCGTTCTTGTTAAAGTGTCTCTTCTGGTGCCCTTTTCATGCCAAGCGATCTACAGCTTCTCAGTGAGCAAGAAGGGGGGATCCAGCAACAGCGACAGCCATGTGGCCAGTTTCTGCGGGACACCTATGGATGTATGCCGTTCTGGGCAAGAGCAGAACAAAGTTGCTTTTATCTCCTGCTTTCCAAAGGCCTGTGTGCTTTAGAAGCTGGTTATTATTGCATTACTAAAGCATCAGTGAGCCGGGGCCAAGGCAAGGATCCTCTAGAGCTGTCCCAGGCAGCTTCAGCTAGCTCAGACCTCTCAGCCCATGACCTAACCTGACTCCTGGCTTGCCATCCCACGGCATCCCAGTGAGGGGGAAGCCAGGGGAGGAGAGAGAGGCCAGGCTCTAACTGAAGGTGCCCTGGGTTTCTCACCAAACTGGTCCAGCCGGTTCCCAGGAATTATTCTGAGCATAATCCCTTTTGCCAATATTGTGTTTCTTAAAGCACCAGCAGCATAAAGTGGGAAAAATTTGTTGCATAAGGACAAGACATATCTCAAACCAGATTTCCCCGGGTTTCAGCAAGCAGGTTTGCTCAGGGGAGGTTGAGAGAACAAAATGTTCAGGTTTGTATATGTCATGCCTGGGGGGCTGGGGACTAGAGACAGCCTGGGACATAGTTTGCTAAGGACATATTTGCTCCAGTTTGTCTCAGGTTCCTAGTCACAACACGTATGAACTTTGTCGTCTGGCCCAATCCCACCCCAGCTTTCACAGAGAAGGAGAGGAAGCCCAAAGAGGCCAGGCGACTTGTCCAAGCTTGCACACTGGAGCGGTGTCCTGCTCAGATAACCACGGCCTGCACCCACGCTGAGCGCACGTGGCCCTCGTTGGCCAGGTCTGCAGGCACGGAGGCCCTTTCAATGGCAGTGGTGCCAGTTTAAGGTTAGTGTTGGGGAAGATAGGCCCCCACAGGGCATGGACGGTATTTCTCTCTGGGCCTTACATGGCACCCAGCAAGGCTCAGGCACAGTTAGGAGCTTATGCTTCTGGACAAACCCTGAGAAAAAAATTATCGATGTCACATTCCCCAACCAGCTCCAGTGCGCCTATTCTCACATAAATGTGGAGAAGCAGCCCAGCCTGAGAGGGGCAGCCTAAGAGAACAGCAGAAGGCCACCACGGACAGTTAAGCAGCCCATGCACGCTGGGAAGGGCCTGGCTGTGGGGCCAGGAGTGGCCCAAATCCAGCCTGCCCTCCGCTATCTGGGCACCACCCTGGCAAAATGCTCCTTGTCTTTCTCGTCTCAGGTCAAGCTTACTCTGGGGTAGAAAAGCTTCCCTCTCTACTGGCCCTTCCTCTGGACTCCTCTTCAACCTCATTCCTGTCCTGTCTACTAAAAGCTTCCCCCTGCCTCTTTTTTTTTTAATTTGTGGTTTTCAGGTCTACTTTTTAAGCCGTAACCACCAAACCAGTGATGAACCCTGTCTACACTGCACTGTTTGAAGCCACTGAGCCCGTCTTCGGGCTGCTGTCCCATCTTCTGCACATGGCCTTCCCACAGTGCATCTGGATACTTCTGTTTACATGCCACTTCCTCCAGGAAGCCTTCCCTGACCTTCCCCCATCCCCAGCAATGTCCCATTCTGGTGAGTAAGGTCCACCCCCCACAGCACCCCAGGCTAGGCATGTCTTACGGGAGCTCTCAATATGTTGCTGTGAAATGAGCTATTTACAAACCCATCTTCCTCTTACCTCTGCCCCGTCCAGTATGGTAGCCACTGGCTGTATGTGTGGCTGTTGAGCACTTGAACTGTGTCTGGTCTGAATAAGATGTGTTGTGAATGTCGGACAGATACTAGATGTGAAATACCTAGCATGGCAAAAGAAATATAAAATATCTCAATGATCACTTTTATCTTGATTACATGTTGAAATGATAATATTATAGATATATTAGGTTAAATTAAATAGATTAAAATTAGTTTCTTTTATTTCTTTTTTCTTTTTTTAATGTGACTACTAGAATAAATTACACATATGGCTTGCATTATATTTCTATCAGACAGCATTATTTAGACTATAAGCATCTAGGGGTCAGGGACCTTGTCTTAGTCACCTTGGTACCCCCCAGGGTCTAATGCAGGCACACATTTGGGTGCTAAGAAAGCATTTGTAGCAATACATGTGTCACCTTGTGTTGTCACTCTCACTGCCCACCTGTCTGTCTTTCCCAGGATGCTTTTTGTGCCCTGAGCGCAGAGAACGTACCTCACCCATCAAATGCTTGGGAAGAGGCAGGTGCAGAGTAAATGTTAAAGAATGGCGGTAAAGTAAGTATTTATGTAAATATGTAGGGAAAAGGATCTTTAAAAAATTTATTCTTGCTTTAATTCTACTTGGAAACCACAGACGTGATATTGACACCTTTTGATGAGAGAAGAGTGTGGTAGTAGCTGCAATTCCCTGGATGGGGTCTGTCCAGGAGAAGACAAAGGAAGCAAGCAGAGAAGGGGCCGACACAGCAGGAGACAGCAGCCAGCCCAGCCAGCGGGCTGGTAGATGAGGGGGCAAACTTCTTAAAAAGGCAGTGATTAGAAAAACTATTCTGGGCTATGCAAACACAGGACAAAGTTCATAGAATATAGAGACTAATGTTCACAACAATATCAGTTAATAGCTAAGCCTATCCTTTGAAGTATTGATCAATTTGCTAATAATTTCAACATTTAAAAATCTTTATATTTTTCTGAATATAAAAATAAAACTGGCTCATTGTAAAAAAAAATTGTTAAAGGCCCCAAATCTCAGAATTATATAGAAATGTTTAAAGCAAAAAGTTAAAGTCCTCTGTGACACCACTCCAAACAATAATCCAATAACCACTGGCAATAAGTTGGTGTTCTTCCTTCTAGGCTTTTCTTTCATACAAATTGTTTGCTTTTCCTTTTTTTCCCCCCTTACAAGAACAAGGTTATAGTCTGAATATCACCTGCAACTTACTGTTTAGACATATAAATATACTGTGGACATTTTTCCGTGTTAGTGCATACAGACCTCTTTCATTGTTTTCAGCTGTAGCATAGCATTCCATCTGTGGAAATATTCCCCCGATTGCTGAACGTCAGCAAGAAGGAAAACACTTGTTTGCTGTTTCAACAGGCTGCAACAAACATCTTCACACATGTCTTCTCAATGAAGATGATGCAGCTAAGGAGAATAGGATCACTCATATTAAGAAAAAAGATCGCAGTAGCGGGTACGGGGGGGATGGTGATGATAATGGTAGATGTTTGGGCTTGGTTTGTGGATTTTTGTAATAATGAAAGAAAGTCCACTTAGCATGAATCTCATCTTTTAGCTCCATAAGTCCAAAAGTGTTCCCTTTTAACTCAATCGGAATTAATTTCATCTAAAGTCTCAATTTTTGATCAGACTGTGTGAAGTTCAAGAACATTATCTTACCCATATGCCAGTATGAGCTGCAACTGGATATATCCTTCAGTCTGACAGTCTCTGGATCAGTTTCCACTTTTTTCCTATTGAGGGACTTACAGGTTCTTTAGTTACACAGGTAACTGTGGTTTGAAATTTAAAACAACAGTATGTCTTTCATAATTCTCCTGAGAAAGAAAACTTCCAACAGTAAAAAATGCTCCTAGGGTTTCTCCTCCCCACCAGTTGCATCGAAATGCCATCCTGCCCTTGACTTTTACCAACAGTGTAGACCAGTCACTAATCTCTCTGAACTCATGTCTCCTAACCCGTAAAATGGTGCTACCTACTTTGATTCATTACTCCCACGATTAAAGATAATGTATGTAAAGCACAGCACAAAGTACATGTTCAAATAACAGCAGTTATTATTTTCAATTGAAACTGCCAGGATTAAATGGGAAGAGAAAGAGGTAAAAGCAAAAGGCAGTAAGGAGAAAAGAAAATCCAAGGAATGTTAGTAGTAAATTTGGACATTTTTATTGCAGCAACTTTGATACTTGTTTTCTATGGTGCTAGGAACTAACATCTATTAAGGGAGCATTACCCTCCAAGTCCTGTGCTAGGGATTTTACATGCATTATCCTAATTCTCACAACAAACTTGCCAGATAAGTGGTCTCTTCCCATTTTATAGATGGGAAAACTGAGACCCAGCATGTTTAAGTGGCTCAGATTTATCAATCTAGTAAGTGGATAAGCTGGTATTAAAATTCAGGTCAGTTTATCCCAAACTTACGCTTTACTGCGCCAGGCCACTGCATGACGCCTTATCTTCTGCACATTTTTCTTCACCTGACCTCACTCTGATCACAGTGGCAGATCCGTGGCCCCCCTCTTGCCTTATCTCTACCAGTCAGGACTCTTTTAACTACAGGTAACAGAAAGTCAGTACAAACGGCTTACCTATATCTGGGACAAAATGGGCTCATATACATGACAAGTCTAAAGGTGGACTTCAGCTTCAGGTATGGTTGTACTCAGGGGCTCAGATAGTGTTATCAGGGCTCCATCTCCCCCCATCTCTCAGCCCAGCTTCCCTCTGGGTCTAACATTGGCTTTACTTGCAAAGGGCTCTCGCCTCTAGATGGAAACCTTACAGCCCACAACCCTGGGGGTAGGGGAGGAAGAACCCTTCTTCTCTCCCTGTTTCTGTATTGTCCATATATCAAATCTTCGTGAAAATTCACGTGCCCATTCCTCAACCAATCACTGCAGCTTGAGGGATGGAATGTCCTGCTGTCCAGGGCTCTGTCCCAGCACACCTCTGTGACAGGGGCTGTAGGGTCAGCCTTACCGGAATCAGAAGGAATGGTTGCCCGTAGAGCTGGGTCTTGTGATGAAAGGGAGGGCAAAAGAAGTTCCTGACAGACCAAAGCCACAGATACCCTCTACAGAGTTCCTATTGTTTTACACTCAGCAGCAACTCTCATAAACCAGCCTTTTGCCTTAGAAAATCTCATACTTTAGATATGTAGGGATTTCATAACTTTCTTTTTTGCACATTTCTCTTGTATCATTATGTACAGTCTACAAGATACCATGTGATATCTACAGATCTAAAAATACCATGTGGACATGGTATATCCTGCTCCCTCTTCCTGCCTGATTTAGCATAATAACACTGTAATTTTCAATGATTTTGGCTGCAATTTACAGAACACTCTCATCAAAATGGCGTAAACAATGAGAAAAATGTCCTTTAGCACACATTAAGAAGTCCCAGGAAAGGACGGTTTCAGAGCTCACTGAGTTAAAGACTGAGACTCTTTCCACCTTTCCTTTCTGCCATCCTCACTGTGGCAGCTTTGTCCTCAGTGTGCTCCCTTCGAGGTTGCAGGATGGCCACTCCTGGCCACCATACCCAGTCATGACAGCAACCTGCAGAAGAAAAGTCTGACTCCTCTGTATGTCATTTGCCAGAACTGGGTCACCTACTGTCACCGGACCTGCACTGTCCAATACATGTGACAATTAATGTTTACATTTTAATAAATTAGAATTCAATAAAATCAAAATTTCCTCAGTCACACTAGCTACATTTCCAACATCACAGAAAGTTCCACTGGATACCTCCCTAAACCAATTACTGGCGAGGAGAATACAATTACTATGATTGTCAAGTAATATATCAACAGTGGAATCTGTCATTGATACTTACCAAGCACCAATGTTGTGCCTTGACTTTGTAGGGAGCTGGGAGTGCAAAGACGGGACTTGGTCCTTTCTCTCAAGAAACATATAATCTAGTGGAAGAGACAGACACACAGACAACCACAAGGAAGGGTGACTTTCATAAAAGCTGGAAGACAAGAACCAACTAAAGGACTCTGAGTGTGAAATATCAGGACAGATTTCTTCTGGCCGAGAAGCACAGGGAAGGCTGCATGCAAGGGGTATGTTTGGAGCTGGCCCTGAATGAAGAAGGGAAGGTTTCCTGTAGGTGCAGTTTTGGGTGAAGAGTGCCCCCTGCCAAAAGCAAAGGAGTCCTTGTTAGGGGAGAGCCAGTCAAGCTTAGAGAAAAGGTTGAACCCAATCCAGACCAGTTTTAGAGCATTGAAGTAGCACAATGTATAGGGTGGATTCCAGTAGAGAGACCTGGATTCAGAGAGCTCCGTTAAGCTGGGCATGGCAGCCCACACTGTAATCCCAGCACTTTGGGAGGCCAGGAGTTCGAGAATGATCTGGGCAACATAGCAAGAACCAATTTCTACAAAAAAATTTTAAAATTAGCTGGGTGTGGTGGCCCTCACTTATAGTCACAGCTACTCGGGAGGTTGAGGCAGGAGGACCACTTGAGCCTAGGATTTTGAGGCTGTGATGAGCTATGATGGGGCCACTGCACTCCAGCCTGGGCAACAGAGCAAGAGCCTGTCTCTAAAAAGTAAAATAAAACAAATCAAAAACAAAAGACCCACAGAGCTCAGTTAAGCATCTATTGCAATAAGCCAGACAAGCAAATGCAGACTTAAGAAAGAAGGGAAAACAGGGGACAAATGTGAGGCACATTGCCCTAAGAGTCTGAGTTCCACTGAGAGTTAAAAACCAAGCTGAGTTTGTAAAAAACCACATTTCAGAATATTTTAAAGAATGTTTGTTTGTTTTCTTCAAGTTCATATTGTAAAACTACCGTTGGGATAAATTGGAAAGGAACCTCAGGACAACATTCCTTTGTGTGGGAGCAGAGGCTTTTGTGAGAATTTTAGTTTTTTTAATTTTAAAAATTTTTAATATTTTTTTAACTTCCCTACCTGTGTGAGGAGAGAATTTTACTTTTAATAAGATTTTGTCCCTTTGGTCACCAGACTGTCTCCTATATTAGCTGATGTTTATAGACCATAAATATTTGTTAGGATGCAGTTGTCTAAATTTAGATTCAAATGTTATGTTTAGGCTGGGCACAGTGGCTCACGCCTGCAATCCTAGCACTCTGGGAGGCCGAGGCGGTTGGATCGCTCAAGGTCAGGAGTTTGAGACCAGCCTGAGCAAGAGCGAGACCCCGTCTCTACTAAAAAAATAGAAAGAAATGATCTGGACAACTAAAAATATATATATATATATAGAAAAAAAAATTAGCCGGGCATGGCGGTGCATGCCTGTAGTCCCAGCTACTCGGGAGGCTGAGGCAGAAGGATCGCTTGAGCCCAGGAGTTTGAGGTTGCTGTGAGCTAGGCTGACGCCACGGCACTCACTCCAGCACGGACAACAAAGTGAGACTCTGTCTCAAAAAAAAAAAAAAAAATGTTATGTTTAAATTATAACAGAGTGACTGGTTTTAGTGATGTCATTTCAAGGGACTGACAGGTTGCCTTCTCATGGGGGCATTGGCCCCTGAATGACGGGCTGTAGTTGACAGAAGACATGATGACGCCTGGTTAGCACCACTGGATCCTCTCTCCCGGGCAGCCCAGCACGTAGGACACCTGCTCTAGTGCATGCTATGCACTGGAGCATAGCTCTGTGTATGCACTAGAGCAGTGCTCCCCAACATTTTTGACACTGGGGACAAGTTTCATGGAAGACAATTTTTCCATGGATGGGGGTGGGGAGGGGATGGTTTCAGGATGATTCAAACACATCACATTTATGGTGCAGTCAAACCTCTCTGCCAATGATAATGTGTATTTGCAGCCACTCCCCAGTGCTAGCATCACCACCTCAGCTCCCCCTCAGATCATCAGGCATTAGATTCTCATAAGGAGCCTGCAACCTAGATCCCTCGCATGCGCAGTTTACAGTAGGGTTCTCACTCCTGTGAGAATCTAATGCCACCTCTGATCTGACAGGAGGCGGAGCTTATGCGGTGATGCGAGCAATGGGGAACGGCTGTCAATACAGATGAAGCTTCACTGGCTAGCCCACCACTCACCTCCTGCTCTGTGGCCCATTCCTAACAGGCCACAGACCTAAAGGGGACAGGTTGGTGGCTCAGGGGTTGAGGACCGCAGCACTAGAACATGACTCATACACTAGAGTCTGCTGATGAAACCACTCACCCGTCCTTGACTGGGCGCCGAAGACTGCTTGTTTCTCAGTTTGCCCTCACAACAGCCCCACCTCCATCCTAGCAGGCATGTGCCACACCCTGTCCAGAGTGCTGAGAGCTGTTAACTCTTTCTCTTCCATGGATGAGAGACTCCCCTTTCACCATGAGGTCAATGAAGCTTAACCTCACGACCTCTCACTTGCATTGGCCCCTTCCAAGGCCCTGCATGGAGTTTTGCCAATGTGTTCACATGGTCACCTGTTTCTGTAAAATTTGCAAAAGTATTTATTTTAACTGCAGTTGGTTAAGAATGCTATCTCTTTCACTCCACCATACTCCTCTTTGGGCAGGGTAGCAGTGGCGGGGACTCCAGGCATTTTGGAAATCCAGTTAAGGGAAAGATGAGTGAGGAGTAAGTTTAGTTCGGGTTTGTGAAGATGTTTGTGCGGGTCACAGCCACCTTCATGCATAGTTGTTACTGCCAGCCATCCCAGAGCAGGAATGGCTTTCTGGAACATTCCTCTCACCTGCTGTGCCGGCTCACCCACCTATGATATCACATACAGGGCTTGAGGTCACGAGGAAACAAGGACTGTCCTTCAGCTCCCACCACCAGAAACAGATGGAGAGTGGAGGAGAAATAAAGTTCAAAATGTATCGAGCCAGAGGCAGTATATGGAAAATTCTTCCAAACAGCAGATGTGAAAAGTCGTTAGTGAATTAATTCAGTTCTTACAACACCTCATCAGATAGCAAATTCTCTCTTATCAGGAAGATGCCTGATAATGTAATATATACGATTACAAAAAATTAATCCCTTTTTGTTGTTATTTTTAATGGAAGTTATAAGAAATAGAATTTATGAGAATTCCTATGTTTATAGGACACGTACTCTGAGCAGAACAAAAAAAGTGGTGTATTTGTAACAGTTCATATATGATAGAAACCACAGACTGGTTTTCAAATTTGAATAATAAAAAGGTACATGGCATTGTCAACAACTTGGGGAGCTAAAAGAAAAATCTTTTTAAAGCATCAATAATTTTTAAAACGTTGGTCAACCATCCCAGACAAAATGTGAAATTATCTTTCTCTACTCTTTAGATAAACATATCACAAAACTATAATAAAGTGAAGAGGTAATCAAAGAGTTTACAGCCAAAAGATGTTTTTTGAAAAAGATTTTAGAGTTGTGCCAGGCAGTTAATAAAAATATTTTGTTATTTCTCTGCACGTGTGATATTTGTGGTATCTGTCAACTTTAAAATTTTTAATTTCTTGTGAGTCTTCTCTCAGTCTAAATAAATATTCATATTTGTACCTAATTGTTAAATCATAATTTTGATTCTTTTTCTGAGAGAGGATCCCCCAAATTTCAAAAGCTTCAGGGTGTCCACAAAACCTGGATCCACGTTGGCTGGGGAGGTAGGAGGCAACATTCGAGCTCGCGTAGCTGGTGAACCTGTGTTTCTGTGCAAGTTCCCCACAAAGGAACAGGATTTACTGCTTGCCTTTAATCAGGCCACCATAGGAGGCAGCTGGGATGGTAACAGACACCAAGTTTTGGTTCAATTTTTGGTTTTCTAGAGGACTGAGAGAGCTCGGACAGATTCTTTATCCTCGGAAGTCAGTCTCATCATCAGTAAAATGAGAATTTGGGGTTAGATGAGCTGAAAGTTCCCTTTCAATGCTACGTTTCTGATTTTCACAGCTAAGTATTGCTAAGTCAAGGTATTCCATTACTTATTATGGAGAATACAGAAAGATGTCTCATGAATTTTTAATTTGTAAATGACTGCTGCTAAGTTTATAAAGCCCGATCATTCTCCTAAGTTAAACATATTCCTCATATATTATTTCACATCATTCAATTATTTAGCAAATCCTTCTTTCATAACAGGATAAAGGTAAACTTTTGTGCCGCGTCTTCTACATAGCCAGGAATTCTGCATAAGTAGGATCCAAAGCAATTGAGCTTACTGTTAAAACTGTATCAGCGCCTTCATTTTTACATACCTTCTAATCTTTCATGCTACCCTATATATGTGATCCTGTTTTATCTCCACGAAATTCTTAGAGGGTAAGTGGAGCAGGACTAATAATCTCAATTTTGTGGATTTGAAAACAGATGGGAAAAGGCTTAAATCCGTTTTCGGTCAGTTTTATTTGGCTAAAAACTATTGGAATACGGGTCTTCAGATGCCCACTCCTACTATGAAGGTCAGTATGTAGAAATAAATGTCTGGGGTAAAGAGCTGAACACTCTGGTTATCACCAGTTATTAGCAAATATTAGCCAAAAGCACTAGGATTTCATGACAATAGGAACACAGGTGGCAGTGTAACGCCCAAGCCATGTGAGGGCCACATTCATCCATTGTTGGGAACAGATCTGGAATTCATTTTAAATATTAAAGGAAAGGCAATTGAGAGTAGCCAGTCCCTGCAGGTAAATGGAACATCGTCCTGACACCTCCTGCCAGCCCCAGTGCACAGCTAAATGCACTGGGCGAGCGACTAGCAGCCACCAGCTAGCTCAGAGTCTACGGAGCGCAGGTAGCACGCCTGCGCAAGGGTTGGCTGCCCAGTGTCGGCTCATTCCCCCTGACCTGTTCTCCAACGGATGCGTGAGATGACGCAGTGTATTCTGAGTAGAGTTAGAGAGGCCCCACGAAGAGGACACATGCCCATCCTGCGCCTGCGCACCTCAGTGTGCGTAGCTGCTCAGGAGCCTCTATGCAAATACTGATCACAGCAGCTGCGTCACAACAGCCGCAATGCTGGGGCCTCTCCGCCCCACCCTCTCAGTGAAAGGGGAGCTCCCCTGAAACACAGGCCTGCTCAGCCAGAAACGGAGCAGGGTTCCTGAGAAGTGTCACTCTGAGAATTCAGCGTGGAAGGTAGGACAGCTCACGGTGTGTACAAGACCCTTGGATGTGAGTTTGGTGGTTGGTTGTCTTGCAATATTTGCCAAATGTTTCCATATATATATATATTTGGAAGCCTTGCTGAGACAAATGCCCCAAACACAAGTTAGACATGTAAGTGACAAGGGACTAGGCTTTGGGTCCAAGCACGTGTAAGTCGGCTGAGGTCTGCCGTTGCCAGGAGTCACTTTTCGATGGGGTCCATCTGCCCAGTTGTCCAACACTGTCCCCCATGACCACATCGGGCCACTGGAGACACTTTAGGTCCCCAGTACAATCAAAACTTCAGTCTTCGTTAACACAAATAAAATTCAAATGTAGTCAAAGTGGGAACAACAGTATCCACTTGGTGATTCTGGCTTCTCAGAGATTTCAGTGAAGAAAAACACATCTTGGCTTTATTATCTACCCAAATACTGATTTTTAAGGTCTCTTCTTACCTAACATGTAATACCTCTGGTAAAATTATATTTTTTAGAATTCTCTGTCCATGGATGCAGCTTCACGCCCTTTGTCAAAGACAACACACAGCAATTAGAAAGGAAGAAAGGGATGGAGTAGGAAAAGAGAGCTTATGCTTAAAAAATGTCTGAATGCCAGGGTCTGTCCAATGTGTGTGTTGTTTATACCTCCCTACAGCCCTAAGAGGTCAGTATTTGAACCCCCATTTCACAGATGAATAAACCGAGGCTCTGATATAGCTTAGGTATTTGTCCCCTCCAAATCTCATGTTGAAATTTGATCCCCAGTGCTGGAAGTGGGGCATGGTGGGAGGTGTTTGGTCATGGGGGCAGATCCCTCATGAGTGGCTTGGTGTCCTCCTGTGGTAATGAGTGGATTCTCCCTCCATTAGTCCCCAAGATAACTGATTGTTAAGAAGAGCCTGGCACCTCCTTCCCCTTGCTCTCTTGCTTCCTTCCTCTCGCCAGGTGGTGCCAGGTCCTCTTCCCCTTCTGCCACGAGTGGAGGCTTCCTGAGGCCCTCACCAGAAGCAGATGCTGGCACCATGCTTGTTGTACAGCCTGCAGAACCATGAGCCAAATAAACCTCGTTTCTTTATAAATGACCTGGCCTCAGGTATTCCTTTATAGCCACACAAATGGGCTAAGACAGGCTCCTAAAGGTTAAGCAATTTACCCAAAGTTACACAGGGAGCTGAAACCCCTAAGACTCATCTCGAATGCCTGCATCTGTGAGCTGTGTTTATGACAACACCCTGCCAAACTCCAGGCCTCTTTGGCCCTCAGCAAATGAAATCAGTCTGCATTTGTGAGTTGCTCAAATGTTCATAAGTCTGACATTTCACCACAGGAAGGCAGACTCATAAAATATTGTACGTAATAAAAACTGCTGATAAAGGCTAATCTTCTAGACAGACCCAAAGAACAGAGAGTTCATTATTGTTCTAACTGTTCCTTAATGTTAATGAACCTTGGTCAATGTTCCAGTGGTGGCATAAAGAATCTGGTAATTTAAATCAAAAACTTGGCTCTTTTCCTTGATTGTAAAGTGTTCTTAGATTTTCCATTTAACTTCACTATGTTCTACTTTCCTTATCTATAAAGTGGCTACAATAACCATGCTGAAGGTACAATGAGATTATGTACATGAAAGCTCTTAGGAAACATTACGCAGGCGTCTTAGCTTTCGTCTAGGAAATATAGGCATGGTGTGAAATAGACACAGACTTGGATGATACTAGCTGATGTTCACTGACGACAGTCACCGTGCACAGGCACTGTGCTAAGTGCCTAGAGTCATCATCTCGTTTCCTCCTAACACTATGAGATAGGCATTAATATCATTCCCATTTTACAAGTGGGAAAAAACGAGGCACACAGCGGTGAGAAACCCTCCAAGGAAAAAGGCAGAGACAGGTGGGATTCCAACCCAGCTGGTTTCTTTTCAGAGCCCATGCTATTAACTGCCTCCCATATGCAAATACAGTCATGCATTTCTTAACCACAGGGATGCATTCTGAGAAATGTGTAGTTAGGCGATTTCCTCTTTGTGCAAACAGCATAGAGCGTACTCACACAAACCTAGATGGTATATATATTTTTATTTATATAAATATTTTCATATAGAAGGCCAAATGTCCCAGCACTGTTACTGAATATCAATCATTTCCCGTATTTGATCTGCAATGCCAACATCAGGTGCCATATATCAGGTTTCGATACATACACCATTACAATCTTATGGGGCCACTGTTGTATACGTGTGGTCCATGGTTGGCCGAAACATCGTTATGCAGTCCATGACTATAATAAAATGGCACTGGAAGCATTACATAAGCAATTAGGTTAATTAACAAAGGATAAGCATTTGGCCCACACACTCCTGCCAGAAGATCCCTGTTCAAACACATACCTCAGGCACCCTGGAAGACAGCCTCGTTAGTCCCTAGCCCCGACGACGGGTAATGGCTCAGTTCCTGGCGTTTCCTGACCAGTCTCTCCATTTCTTCCCCTCAGCCACTGTCCCCCTCTGGCCTTTCCCTCTGCTGACACTCAGTGGCTTGCAGTGTCTGCTCACACTGTTCCCCTGCGTAATGCTGCCAGGAAGGCTTCCTGAACCCCAAGATCGGCCCACCTCGCCTTTGGCCCTCAGAGCACCCTCCATGTCCCTCTGTCCCGGGAGGACCCCATCTAGTGAAATTCCTTACTTCTGGGTCTGTTTCCCGTCATATACACCTCAAGGGCCGCACTGGGTTTTCATCATCTTTGTGTCTTCAAATTTCATACTGCCCACGTTCAAATTTGTCAAGTAGTAAGTCTCTAAAAATTGTTAGACAATCGTATCTTGGATTGAATCCAGGAACAGATGAAGGACATTCTCATGAAAAAACAGGTAAAATCTGAACAAAGTCTATAGTTTAGTTAATATTATTGTACCAACTTTAATTGTCTAGTTTTGATAAATGTGCCATGGTTATGTAAGATGTTAACATTAGAGAAAGCTGGGTGAAGGGTGTACGAAAACTCTGTATATCGTCTTTGTAACTCTTCTGTAAATCTACAATTATTTCAAAATAAAAAGTTCAAAGGACAATTATTAGTTGATTTTGTACCATAGTGGTTAAGGCCACCCTTCTGGACTTAGGCAGACCTAAGCCACCTGCCACAGACACTGCGTGATCTGGGCAAATCAAAGCCATGTGGTCTCTCTGCACCTCATTGTTAAATGGCCTGCCACAGTGGAAACATTCAATAATTGGTAGTTGGTTTTGTTACAATGAATATTATATTTATAATAATAAAGTATTGTTACTATAACAATTTATCATGAATAAGGCCTGAACGTTCCTTTTCAAATTTAGCTCTCACTGCACACTTCCCAGCACCAGACACCCACTTGTCTACTCCACAGACATTCTCAGGGTTCTAGGCATTAATCCGGCACTGGAGACACGGCAGGGAACAAAACACAAAAATCCCTGCCCTGAACAGCTTACCTTCTAGAGGGAATAGACGTAAAATTTATAATACACTGGTTCTCAAAGTGAGTTCCCAGTCAGCTGTGTCAGAATCCCCAGGGAACTTCTTAGAAATGCAGATTCCTGGGCCCTGCCCTAGACCTACTGAATCAGAGCTCTGGGGTGGGTGGGCCCCACAGACTGTCTTAATAAGCCTTCCAGGTGACTCTGGTAAGTACTCAGGTTTAAGACCGCTGCTATAGTATGTCAGCTGATACTCAGTGTTTTAGAGAAAACTAATGCAGGAATTGGGGTGAAGCACTGGGGCGGGGAGGCGGCTTGAGATTTTAAATAAGGTGGTCAAAAAAGCCTTACTGTGAAGGTGCCATCTGCTCAGAGACATCAAGAAATTGAGAAAGTGGGCCTCCAGGACGTTTAAGGGAGGAGAGTTTCTGGAGAAGGAGTGACAAATGCAAGGTACCGGGGCGGGAGCAGGCCTGGGGTGTTCAAAGAAAAGCAGCTGTCCCAAAGTGAGCAAGGGGGAGAAAGTGGGGGGAAGGCGGCAGAGGTCACGGGCTCCAGACTGTGTAGGGACTGGTAAGCCCTTGACAAGATAGTGACAGTTACATATTGAACCACAGCTCTTCCAAAACCCCTTTCCTGTATGGGCTGGAGCCCTCCCGACCCCGGCAAATCCACCTGCCCTGCCTACCTTCCGTGGTCCTGGCCGATTCCATCTCTTCCTTGGGCTTCCCCGTCCCACGCTGTCAGAATGCCTCTCTCCCCTCCCCGACTTCCATGAGCACTTTGGTTTACCCCGACTACCCGGCCTCAATACAGGGTTTGCCTCTTTTTTGCCCTGTTGGATTGTGTCTCCCGGAAGCAGAAACTCAGTGTTTTTCCTCCTTGCTTCCCACTGCCCATCACAACGCCCGTGCCTCGCATCTGCCCCCTAATGTTTATTGAACTGCTCTTAGGGGGCCGGGATAGAAACCAACACATATTTGGCACTCAAATATTACAGATGCTGCCAATGATTTTGAAATTCCCTCTGTCAGAGGTAATAAGAAAAGAAGCTCACAGATTTATTCTCAAACCACCAAAGCATTTAGGATGCAGCTTAGGACTAACCTGGAGTTTGACTTAGAACCAGTACAGATATTTCTTATTTCCAGCTGCTCTCCCTTTGTGCCTAATGGCCTGGATAGTACTGGCTGGCGACAGCTCTGAGTATTGACAGAGCATCACCAATTTACTTCTAGCCCTGGGCCAAAACAGACCAGGTTGGCAGGTGGCATGAAAAGAAACGGGCCTTAGGATCCGTCAGAGCTGGGTTTGAATCCTAGCCCCACCATCCACGGGGGCTCTGATCCTTTCTTCTTCTTCTTCTTCTTTTTTTTGTAATATAACAGTGAATCCCTTTAGCAACTAGGTTTGAAGACTATGGACTATATCCTAGTATGAGGCTTCTAAATGCATAAATTAAAATATATAAGATTACAGAGGAAACAAATTTTACTGAAATATAATTGAAATGATGTTAAAAGTTATCAGAATATTTTTAAAGTTGTGCTATACTAATATTTCTTCCTCTTTATTAATGCATTAAATAACATGATCTAGATGCATGTTTAATAAGTACCAAAATTTTGAGGTAATGATGAGTGTAAAAGATATTTTGAGATATTCACAACAACGGTAATATGATAAGAAATTATCTGCAACTTCTGTTTTGGACATTGATACGGTTACTACTAGTGCTTTGTGGCTTCCTTTCACGATTGAAGGACATGCCAAATTTTAGTTTGACTCTTTCTCTAATTGTTAGAGGCTAGCGGGAGAAAAAAGATTTTTTTCCATCCTATTTCACCATGAATTCTGCACAAATACCTAATAATAACTCCAGAATATAACTTGAGACAAACTACTCTCTTTACCTCTCTAAATTTCAGTCTCTTTATCTGTAAAATGATGCTTAATAGATGGCAGCTGTTATTCTTTTCGCCAGCAGTGGTGGTAATCAGGGATTTCCCATAAATATTCTGTAATACACTCTGGGTCACTTCCTGGTTATAACCAGAGTCGGTTCCATAATTTGACCCAGTAAGAGGTCATCCTTTTAAATTGAGGATTTCTACTCTCAAAATGTGCCTTATTGGCCTGAAATAGCACCTTTAGAGAAGCACACATACCTTGGGGGTGAAATACTTTCAACTCAAGAGACTCCTAAAGAAAAGTAAGTTCTCCTGACAACTATCACCCCAAACCCTAGTCATACCCCTCTATGGTCCTAAGTTAGAAAGTTACACATTTCCTAGCCCAGGAGAAAAGGCGGGTGGCTATAAAAAAAAAAAAAAAGGTGATACATACTTGGGACAATCTGCCTCCTCTTTTTCCAGAGGACCCTTTAAGGTGACTGAATAGTTTGCCAAACAAGATCATATCTAGTCTACAGTCACGGTCTCGAAGAGGATTTTACTAAAGCTCAGCAGTGTGTTTGATTATAATTTGCATGTGCCTATATAACCCATGTATTCTAGTTCATTCTCCAGTTAATTTCCATCTTAAATTTGTATCTGTACGATCTTTAAGAGACATTAAACTGCTTTTCAAGCACTTGAGAGAAAGGTGCTTTCCTCTGGGGCTCTGATAGTTACCAGAATGTTCTCTTCATGGCCCATGCAATTTCTTCAAGCTCTGTTGTAAAGTGCTTCTCAAATGTCTGTGTGCATTAGAATCACCTGGAGAAACTATTAAGACACAGATGGCTAGACCCCACCCACAGAAATTCTTATTCAGTGGGCCAGGGAGGGGGCCTGAAAATTTGCATTTCTAATAACCTTTCAGGCTTCTTTACCTCTGTGAGCCCACTTTCTTTATTATTAAACCAGAATAATGATCCCTTCTTTCCAGGATTGGTGAATGGATTAGAAAAAGATATGCAAATATATTCAAAGCACTAAGCCCCTAGCAGAAATTTATAACTATTATTAATAATTCCCATGATGGGAATTATTGTTATGGAGAAAAGAAGATGGTGTCAGAGAAAGCTTTCTGGAGATGACACCAAAGCAGTCTTTTTTTTTTTTTCTTTTTAGTAGAGACAAGATCTCGTTTTTGCTCAGGCTGGTCTCAAACTCCTGAGTTCAAGGGATCCTCCTGCCTCAGCCTCCCAGAGTGCTAGGATTACAGGCACGAGCCACCACGCCCGGCCACCAAAGCAGTCTTGAAGAAGCAATAGGAATTAGCAGGGAAGAAGGAAGTAAAGGGTGTTCCTAGCGTAAAAAACAGTGTATAATGTCTGTGTGTACAAAAAACACAGCTAATTCAGAAAGCTGCCAGAAGCTACACTTGGCTGAAGCAAGTACATGGATCATATGTACATATGCAGGAACTTAAAACAAGGGCCTTTTGTGCTATACTAAAGAGTTTCACCTCTATTTTGAAGGAGATGGAAAACTCTTGAAGTTTTTTAAGCAGGCCAGTAACATGAAGCAGGGACAGAGGGAGAGGAAGGGCTCTAGGCTGATGCCTAAGTTCCTGTCTAGAGTTTATGTGTAAGTGGTGATAATGCAGCTCACCAGAAGTGCCACAGAAGAAAAATCTGGTTGGGGAAGAAGATAATGAGTTAAATTTTGGATATGTCAAATTCAAGGCACCTCTAAGACACCCACACAGACATAACAAGGGGTTGTTTTATATGTATGTATGTGAATCTAAATGTCTTAGACAAATCTTGAAACACAGAGTCAGAAGACCTCAGCATATATGTGGAAATTACATCCACAGGAATAGATGAAGTGACTCAAGGAGGGCGTAGTATAAGAGAAGACATGAGGATGAATCTGAAGAACAACAACATCTAAGAGCAATCCCCAGTGGAGCTTAAGTCAAGGTTAATGATAGTGGACAGTTCCTTTTATTCCTATTCTCATAGTATCTACACATAAACACATTCTGGATTAAATGGACATCAAGGTCAGCCTTGGTCAGTGGTACCCACAACATCCAACCCAGCACTTAGGTGGTCCAAGCAATGCAAACAAACATCATCAACAGGCCACGGGGTGTTAGCGGGGAATGTGCTTGCTGATAATCACTGGGAGGTGAATGTGAGCCCCAGCACTGCCCGCCTTGATCCGCGGCTGCCACAGTTCCTACAGAAGGGAGTCCTGGAACGACCCCCATTGGCCATCCCCTGGAGAGGGCCTCTCTCCATGAATTTTTGCATATGCGTGATATCCCTGGATTTGTCATCCGCAGGGAGAAAGATATTCAACTGTGAGTCATCACAAAAGTAAATGCTGTCCATCTCCCTCTTCCTTAGGACAAACGAGACACCTACATGGATCCTATTTCCTACCGCCAAAGGTATCATTTTGGCCTTGGCCAAACCACCGCAAACAAGCAGGATCTCATATCAGGCAGCCCTGGGCACTCACCTTTCCTGCCACAGGCTTTGGAACACGTCTGATCCACGGGGGAACAATTCAGAAGCATGCCCTGTGAGCCCAGGGAAGAGTAAGATGAATAATTGTGGAAAACTAGAAGGGAGCCCGAGCTCTTTCTCTGGGACAGGACGATGGAGGGGCAACTGGAGCAGTCCCAGGAAGAAGGAAACATTCCACCTTCTGTAGGAGAGTCATGATTAGAACACAATCCAGGGGTATCCGCGTGCAACCTTGCTCACCTTAAGGAAATCCAGTATTTCTAAAACTCCAAACCTATAGATAAATTAGAAAGCAATTTCAAATGTATTTTTCTCTCCCTCCTTCTTAAAGAATGATTTTAAGTATGCATCCATGCATGAAATTGTTTTCTCATTTTAGGGATTACATTATGCAAAAGATGAGGCACACCTGCATCAGGGCCTAGATACCTCCAAATAATTAACAAGCCTCCATTATCTTCAAAGACATTTTCTTAGGAAGAAAACCTGGGGCCTAATTTTTGAGAGAACATAGCCCCTATCCTGATTTTGCAGAGATCAGGGCTAAGGACTGTAGGTTCTGGAAGGGGACTGAGGCTTTGATAGGGTTGTCACTGGCTAGGAAAACACAGGAAATGTTTAATCAGAAGGAACGAAAACACAGTGTACGGAGGGAAATCTGATCTCCGTAGCCTATCTTTATTATAGCTGAAGGAGGGTAGGGAGAGGAGAAGCGAATCTAAAACCACCAGACTGTTGAAACAGAACTGTAACGGGGCAAAAAGCCTTCCTCAAGACAGAAATGGCTTGTCTGCCTCGCGGTAAAACACGTGTGCTGGCCAGGAGCTGCGGTGTTCAGGTGCTTAAGTACCTCGGGCTGGAACATGCTATTCTCACAGGCTGTACCTGGGAACTTTTCTAGGGGGGGTTTGTTCCAGTTGGTGATTATTCCCTGGTATGTTAAGGCTTTAGCTCTGGGTCTATAGAGGTCATCGCCCCAGGCCATGTCCCACGAGAAAAGAAGGGAAAGAAAAACCTAACTGGACTCTGAGCTCCAAAGAGGATGGGGGTGGGGAGTTGAATGGGAGCTCAAGCTCAATCTCAGCCCCCTCACGTTCATTTCTGTCCTTGAAGTCCCAGGCCAAGTGGTAAGAAAATCTTTAACGTGTGCTATTTTAAAAAGTAAATACATTTTTACAGGGAAGATTGCTTTTACCAGTCCCCTAGCCCCAGTATGGAGATGGAAAGGGTGCTGTTCTCAGGAGTAGATACTGGTTACATACTTAGTGGCCGAATAGGCAAGAGTGGGCTCGGAAGAGTTGTTTTGTTTGTTTGTTTATTTGCCACAGGACATTTTCCCAAAGGAAACCTACACCGAGGCACAGGTAGGAAAGTGCAGCCTCTCTGGTTGCACCAGGAGAAAGCGGTTCTAGTGCTCTTCCCTGCTCAGCACCTACTGCCCCTTCTGAGGTCTCCTCTGGAACATCTCCTGGACCCCCCAGATGCCCCCAAGCTCAGTTCGGATACACTGAATTAATCAATATCACTAAGCGTCTGCTCCCAGCTCCAATTCCCACACATGATTCCGCTCGACAAGCAGACGGGCTGACTTCTCGGCAGAGCCTAGCACGTCTCAGCTCACTTGTCAGAGCGCACCTACTGCTCCACCGTGCCTTAGGAGGCTGAAAATGATCCCTTTAATAAACCAGCAGCTCGCATCCCAGGACAAGGCCACTGGTGGGTTTCTTGGTACCCGCACTGTACAAGCCCCGCACCAATAAGAGCATCACTGGGCTATGTGCTTGGACTCCCTCTAATATTCATTGTCTGCAGTATAAATAATGCCTAAATTACAGAATTATACCATTGGACTAAATTAACCTTCTCTAGAATGAATGTGTCCTTAATACTTACACCAAAAACTAAATAATGCATTCCAATTTGAGAAAAAGAGAAAGGTCACCTTATTTCAAACATCTTGTATCAACAACCCAC